>NC_083227.1:141102954-141217954 GCF_032191835.1 Heteronotia binoei
ATTGTCTGCCTCCATCTTTCAACCCTGGACTTCCTTGGAGGCCTCCCATCCAAATACTAGTCAGGGCCAGCCTTGCTTAGCTTCTGAGAACTGACAAGATGAGGCTATCTTGGGCTGTCCAGGTCAGGGCTTAGGCTCAGTTAGTATAATCTAAAACAATGGTGGTTATCTTGCCATGGTTATCCTGGTAACAGTCTGGCTAGATTGCTGTCATGAATGATACCTGGTGCCCTGTGAAGACAAACTCCGGAGATTTTTGGCTGGCTCAGAATGTAGCTGCCTTTGATGTGCTCCGGGTTCAGGTGGAAGGCACATGCTGGAGCTGCCTAGATGGGACCCCTTTGGACCAATGCATGCCGTTTCTTATCTTCTTTGTTCAGAAGATGAATGAAATCTGTCTGGTGAATCGTAAGATCTAAGATGCAACAATATGGACTCCAGTTATTGTTTGGCTGTGGGGAGCTTAGCACAAAAGAGACCAAAATCAAGCTCTTCAGAAATGTTTGGCTGTGGGGAGCTCAGCATAAAATATACCAAAATCAAGCTCTTCAGAAATGTTTGGCTGTGGGCAGCTCAGCACAAAACAGACCAAAATCAAGCACTTCAGAAATGTTTGGCTGTGGGGAGCTCAGCACAAAACAGACCAAAATCAAGCTCTTCAGAAATGTTTGGCTGTGGGGAGCTCAGCACAAAACAGACCAAAATCAAGCTCTTCAGAAATGTTTGGCTGTGGGGAGCTCAGCACAAAACAGACCAAAATCAAGCACTTCAGAAATGTTTGGCTGTGGGGAGCTCAGCACAAAACAGACCAAAATCAAGCACTTCAGAAATGTTTGGCTGTGGGGAGCTCAGCACAAAACAGACCAAAATCAAGCACTTCAGAAATGTTTGGCTGTGGGGAGCTCAGCACAAAACAGACCAAAATCAAGCACTTCAGAAATGTTTGGCTGTGGGGAGCTCAGCACAAAACAGACCAAAATCAAGCACTTCAGAAATGTTTGGCTGTGGGGAGCTCAGCACAAAACAGACCAAAATCAAGCACTTCAGAAATGTTTGGCTGTGGGGAGCTCAGCATAAAATAGACCAAAATCAAGCTCTTCAGAACTGTAAGGAAAATTACAAGTGTTCTAGTAGCCAGGAACTATACAGGCCTTGTAGATACAGTGGGGCCTGGCTGCCAACTTACTGCCAAGGCCCTCCTACCTTCCCACCCAGCCCAGGGCCCCAGACTCTTTATCCCACCTGGGAGACGGTGTGTGAGGAAGCTCTTCCATTGCTCTTCTGTCTGGAGTTGAGTGAGGGCACTGCTGACATGATCTGGAGTGCGGCTCTTCCTCTGCTGCTTGCCAGGGCTGCCATTGTGGGTGGTGGGTGGCACAGCCAGGTTGGGGACAGTCTGGTGGAGGTGCCAAGAATGCAAGAAGGAGGGAGGCATCTGGCTGGCCTATACCTGCTCCAGCTTTGGGCGCTTCCCTTCCTCCCTTCCCTTGGCTGTTTTGCTGCCATTTCAAGAAGCCCATGCTAGTGAGTATCGGTTGGTGTCTGGTGTGCCTCATCTAGTCTCTTCCCCCACCTCGCTCCAAGCAGTGTGGCATGCATTAAGCAAGGCCCCAATGGTGTTCTGCAGCTTTGCCAAGCTTGGTCAGGTACTGAGCATCCTGGAGGAGGAGAGCAGCTCGCTTGATATCGCTCTGCTGCTGTCCCGCCTGTGCATTTCACCCAGGAGGAGGAGAGAGACAGGGGTGGTATGGGCAAAGTGAGGGTGCCAGCAGCACCTCCACGACCCTGCATCTCAGTGCTGGGGGCAGCAGCAGTGTGAGGTGCTTTTTTTTAAAATTAAAAGTATTTTTATTTAATTGTTTATTTTTGGGCACCGCCGCTGAACATTTCCTGGCTACAGGCCTGTGCCTATGTCTATGTATATTATCAAGATCGAGGAAGGGAACACACTCCTGTTCTCCTCAAGAGAACATAAAAAAAGAGAAAAATCTATTGTGTTCTATGCCAATGAAATTTCTCAGAGGGCTTTCAGGATGTGTGTGAGCCCTTGGTTTTGCATCCAAGCAAAAGGATTTTAACACTCCCCAATGTAACAGTTTATACAACAAGAAAAAGTTGAATACCTAGGTTCTGAAAATAAAGCAAATGTTTTTTTATAGAAAATAAACTTTTATTTTATATATATATATATATATATATATATATATATATATACTATCAGCAATCATTACAGTCAAAACCTTTTCACCCATCCCCCTGAGCTGGAGGGGCAAATGTACAACACCATTTCAGATTTCTCGTGTGAATTCCCATGCTATTAATCCATGAATACAGTGGATCCCAGATCTTTTTACAATCCTGAAGGTGAAAATAAAGCAAATGTAAGAGAAAACAATTTATACACATTATTAACTCCTTCTTTTCTGCAATCTTGAGGAAGGGCAAAGAATTACAAATTAAGTTGAGATGACCTCTCCCCCTGCAACTAGTGGAAATCTTTCTAAGGCATGTTTGCAATCTTAAAGATGAAAAAATGTTTTTCTGGTTTTTTTATTACTTTTTGTATGATACATTGAAAGGAAACAAAGTGTCCTGCCTTGGCATAGTAAATAAAAAGCAACAAGATAAGCAAGATATGAATAACAATACATAATTCATAGTTCAGGGAGACAAACAGAATATAAATGGCATATCATGGTTTCTAACATCTCTGCAACCAATGAGAGAATCAAATTTATTTACATTTATAGTTTGCTTGACTCAGTGAATGATGAGTAATATCATAAGAATAGATTCTAACATTTCTAAACAATAGAAAAGGTTAAACAGATCAACCTCTAGTAATCTATTCTTACATGTGCTATATCTCTATAACTAATAGAAGGATCAAGCAGATTTGCTTATGGCTCAGTGGGTCAAGCAGAATATAAATGTAATAAAAGATGAAAAAAAATGGGTTCTTGCCAAAAAGAAGTACCTGTGCAAACATCAGGTTACTAGATTGAAGAGGGAAGACAAATTGGCCTTCTGGTTTCCATAAATTTCAGCTTTTGATGTGTGATTTTTAAAATTATTTATTCACAGTTCCACTTTCTCACTGAGACTCAAGGCAGTGTAAGTCAGTGTATTATCCATTCATTACCTAACATGGATACTGCCTGTGTTGCTGATGTAAGCTCTCAATGGGCACTCAAGACAATGATGCTCTGCGACACAGTTGGATGAGTAGGCACATGCATTATAGACCAGACCATATTGCCTGATGTTATTAGGCCCAGTGGGAGCATTTGTCAAGAAAGGCTGAAGGACTGAATGCTTAGGGTTGTTGAAGGGCTTGGATCCTTGTCTATTTCTGCTGGGCAACAGTAGTATTTAAGGGTTCTGTGGTTTCCTATAGGCAAAAATGAACATTTCTTATTCTGTGTCTTCGATGTTTTACTGTTGGATATGTTATATATTTCGTATAACTGTGTTTATAGATCTGCTGTTCTATTATTTCTTTTATGGCCAATTAATTTGCTGCTTGCTATTAGGTTTGATTTTTGTTTCTTACTGGTAGAGAGGAAGGAATATAGTACTCTTCCCCACTTACTTTGCCTGCATTGGCTTTTTCTATCTAGGCAGAACAAGGAAAAGAGTATGCAGATTCAGTTTCTGTAGCACTGAATTCCCGTGTTGTAGGGATGTCAGTCTCCAGGTGACATCCCTACAACATTACAGGTCATCTCCAGATTACAGAGAGCAGTTCCCTTGGAGAAAATGGATGCTTTGGAGGGTAAACTCGGTGCTATTGTACCCAGTGCTCCCTCTAAGCTGAGTTAGTGTGAGCTAGCTCACAGTTTTTTAGCCTCTAGCTCATGCATTTTTGTCTCAGCTCAGGAAAAATGGCCCCAGGGCAAACTAATTTATACAGTAGTTCACAACATTAATGCCAATAGCTCACAAAATAGAATTTTTGCTCACATGACTCCACAACTTAGAGGGGACATTGATTGTACCTCACTGAAGTCCCTGTCCTCCCAAGGCTCCATCCCCAATCCCAACCTGGATCTGGTGACCCTATCCCCACTGGTGGCCAGGCCAGGGGGGACCTGGCAAGCTGAGGTGGGAAGCAGAAAGAAATGTGTAGCTGCTGAACCATAGCTCGGTGGCAGAACATACAATTTGCATACAGAAGATCCAAGGTCAAAGAAGGAAGCCCTAAGGAGCTAGTTCACACAATATGCTTTCACTTGTGTTGATCTTTCCAATCATTGACAAATATGTACATAAAATTAACAGGGAGGTGATGGATTAGGCTGTGGAAACTTCTGTGATCTTGGAAGCCAGAAATATACCTTTGGAACTGCGCAGGATGTTGCTGTATTGTCTAAACTGCTCCCCTAAAATGCTGCTCACTAAATTAAATTAGCAGTAGAACCTCTTCTTTGCAATGATTTATGAACTATGCATGGATAATTTCCTGGAAGGTAATGCTGTTTAAGTTGCCCACAAATTTACTAAGATGAGATGGCATTTATTGTACTATGTAATACAAAGGCACCTCAGGGCTTTTCCTCTTGCCTCACTAAACACCTGGCCATTGTGTTTTCCTTCCATGCATTACTCACATGTGATACTTTGTTTTGCATAACTAACATCAGCTGTGTATGTTTAATTTCCTTCCTTCCCTTAAAGTTCTTTTCTTGGATTTTGCTCAAGGTAAACATACATGCAGATCTGTTTTCTTTATCTAACAGCTCTTAATGAAACTTGTAGTTGGAGCTTTACGATATGAAATCAACCCTGGGAAGTAGATCTTGTTCCCTCCCTCCCATTTCCAGTTCTTAACCCATTTGCTCTAGATGTCTCCTTGTGCTACCTACTCATGACCCTTTGTTGTTGTTCAGTCGCACAGTCAAGTCCAACTCTTTGCGACCCCATGGACAAAGTCACGCCAGGCTGTCCTGTCTTCTATCATCCTCCGGAGTCTGCTCAGATTCGTGTTAGTTACATCAGTAATGCTGTCCAACCATCTCATCTTTTGCCATCCCCTTCTTCTTTTGCCTTCTGTTTTTCCCAGCATCAGGATTTTCTCCAGTGAGTGCTCCCTTCTCATTTGGTGGCCAAAGTATTTGAGCTTCAGCATCTGACCTTCCAGTCAGGGTTGATTTCCCTTAGGAATGACTGATTTGATCTTCTTGCAGTCCAAGGGACTCTCAAGATTCTTCTCCAGCACCGCAGCTCAAAAGCATCTATTCTTCTGCGCTCGGCCCTCCTTATGGTCCATCTCTCACAGCCATGCATTACTACTGGGAATACCATCACTTTGACTATACATTCGTTGGCAGAGTGATGTCTCTACTTTTTATTATGCTGCCTAGGTTCGCCATAGCTGTCCTCTCAAGGAGCAAACATCTTTTAATTTCATGGCTACAGTCACCATCTGCAGTGATCTTGGACCCCAGAAATGTGAAGTCTGTCACTACTTCCACGTCTTCCCCTTCTATTTGCCAAGGTGTGATGGGGCCGGATGCTATGATCTTAGTTTTTTTGATGTTGAGTTTCAAGCCTACTTTTGTGCTCTCCTCTTTCATCCTCAACAAGAGGTTCTTTAGGTCCTCTTCACCACTTTAGAGTGGTGTCATCTGCATATCTCAGGTTGTTGATATTTTTCCTGGCAATCTTAATTCCAGCTTCTGCTTCATCCAGGCCAGCATTCCGCATGATGTACTCTGCATCTAAATTAAATAAGCAGGGTAACAGTATACAACCTTGTCAACCCCCCCGTTTTCTTATTCTAAACCAATCAGTTGTTCCATATCCCGTTCTGACAGTTGCTTCTTGACCCTTATACAGGTTTCTCAGGAGACATATGAGGTGGTCTGGTACTCCCATCTCTTTAAGGACTTGCCACAGTTTGTTGTGATCCATACAATCAAAGGCTTTAGCGTAGTCAATGAAACAGAAGTAGACGTTTTTCTGATACTCCCGTGCTTTTTCCATAATCCAGCAAATGTTGGCAATTTGATCTCTAGTTCCTCTACCTCTCCAAAACCCAGTTTGAACTTCTGGTAGTTCCCAATCTACATACTGCTGAAGCCTTGCTTGTAGGATCTTTAACATGACCTTGCTGGCATGTGAAATGAGTGCAATGGTGCGATAGTTTGAACATTCCTTGGCATTACCCTTCTTTGGGATTGGAATATAAGCTGACCTTTTCCAATCCTGTGGCCACTGTTGCATTTGCCAAATTTGCTGACATAGTGTATGCATCACTTTAACAGCATCGTCTTTTAGGGCTTTGAATAGCTCAACTGGGATACCATCATCTCTGCTCGCTTTGTTGTTAGTAATGCTTTCTAAGGGTCATTTGACTTCACACTCCAGGATGTCTGGCTTGAGGTCAGCGATTTCACTGTCATGGTTGTCAAGGACATTGAGATCCTTCTTGTATAATTCTTATGTATATTCTTGCCACCTCTTCCTAATCTCTTCTGCTTATGTTAGGTCCTTACTGTTTTTGTCCTTTATCATGGCCATCTTTGCATGAAATGTTCCCTTGATTTCTCATGACCCTATCCTCTGCAAATTTTCAGGAGGGTGGAAGAAGACAACCCTGCAGTGAAAAGAATCCCTGCCTTAGTTGATAGCTTGGCTGTGGTGTGTATTGTTCAAGGAAGTGGAATTTTCAAGCTGTGCAAGTATTGAACGTGGTTGAAGAATCTCTGTAACTGCCCAATTAAATAGACTATTTTTTATTTCATATGTTGGCTTTTTTGTGATCAATTTATTCCTGATTGGACATACAGTGAGACAAACCTAGAGCTAGAAAAATACTAGTCACATCGGTAGTGATGCACAACTGTAGTGACGCTTCTGTAGTGACACATCTGGTGTTGGTTTTGTTCACTGTCCCCTCTGATGAAAAGTAAATGGGCCTTCAGTACAAAAAATACCAAAGTCTAGAGTGATGTCACTGCATCCATAGAAAAGGATAGCCAAGAGCTGCTTTCTGCTTCCACTAGAACAGAGGTGTCAAACATGAGGCCCAGGAGCCGAATCAGGTCCCCAGAGGGTTCTTATCAGGCCCTCTGTCTGCTTCCCTCTCTCTCTCTCTCTTGCTTCCTTCTGCATAACAGCTTGCTTTGCAAGGCTTGCTCAATTTTACAGGAGCTACGGAGAAAAACCTTTATTTTCTCCATTGGCTGAGGCTCCTCCCTTGGGAAGGAAGAAAGGAGGAATATCTTTCTTTGCCAGGCTCTCTCAGTAGCACAGCAGAGCTACTGAGTCAAGCCTCTCTTCCCTCTGTTGGCTGAGGCTCCTCCTCTCCTCTTCTCTTGGGGAAGGAAGGAAAGAGCCAGAGCTTCCTTTGCCCAGTTCCCTGGATTGTACAGGAGAAATACAAAGAAAGCACCTTTAAGACCAATGAGTACCAATGTTTTAAAAAAGAAAATCTTTGTGTTTATCTGTGTCCTTTATAAAGTTTATATCTCTGTTACCTAATCTTAAATAGGTACACACATGACTCGGCCTGACATGGCCTAGCCCAACAAGTTCTCATTTAAGTAAGATCCAGCCCTCATGATAAATGAGTTTGACGCTCCCACACTAGAAGTTTAGGCTCTGTAGTCTCTCTCTCTTTCTCTTCCAAACTCTGATTTTTAGGATGCCAGTTGAAAGCTGCCATTTGTGTAGCTCTAGAAAGGGGATCTATTCTATTGTTAGATCGCTACGGGGCTCTGTCAACTTTGTGTGGCCTTGGTTACCTTGAACATGTTCAGTCTACTGTACTGACTCCCATTAATAAAGAACCCTTGCTTCTTACACAGCATGATCCTTCCCTTTCATGAGACTTTCTTCCTCTCATTATCAAATACTGAGTCTTACCCATTTTTTAAGAGGCATCTGCTGGAATAGGACTAAAAGGTAGATCAGGGTCCCCAAACTTTTTAAGCCTGTGGGCACATTTGGAAATCAGAGATGGAGTGGCAAGCTCTACTCCAAAAACAGCTTTTACAGGAGGAACTACAAGAGGTGGGGAGCCAAACAGAATCCCTCACTTCATACCTCCTGTGGAAAAGGAAGGTGAAGGGCGGGTGGGGGTGGGGAGATGAAACTACATACTGACTGTCGCGTCCTGGGCACCCCTCCCGGTCTCCCGGCGCCGCCGTCGCCCCTCCCGGGCACTCTGGGGCGTTCCCCGGAGGTCTCAGAAACAGGGGTGGGAGCCGGGTTACTTCACCACAGGCCCTCGTTCCCCTCCTGGCTGTGCTGCGGCTCCTGTCCCTCTCTCTCGCGAGGCAGCCCCAATAAGCACCGGCCAGCTTCCTCCCCGACCTCCTCCTTCCCTTCCTTTATCCCCCCGTCCTGGTCCTCCCCCTTCCTGGGTTCTGCCCCTCTCTGGCTCCTCCCCCCCTTCAAAGCCCCAGACGCCCGGGAGAGGCGAGCTGGGGCTGGGCTGCCTGGGCGTGCCTCGGGCGTCCCGGACCTCTGCAGCGTGCTGGGGCGTGGCGTCTCTTGCCGCCACGGGTCAGGCGGCTCTCCTCCTCTCTGCCCAGTGCTGGGCTCAGCTTCTCCCTCCTGCTCCCCGACGTCTCGCTCTGGCCAGGCTCCTCGGACTCGGAGACGGGCTCGTTGGCTGAGAGGCGTCGTTCGGGCGGCTGTTGGCACTCCGTCAGCCCAGGTGAGGGGTGGGGCTGCCGCGGGGACTTGGGAAGGTGTGGGAGGCTCTCGGGGCAGTGGCGGGGGCCAGGAGCGGCTGGCAGGCACCGGGGGGTCCCCCTTGCGTAGTCCTCACCCGGGCTGGGCGGGACACCCCCCCCCGTGTCCCTTGCTTCTCAGCCTCCTCCTCGAAGATCCGGGAGAGGTAGTCGGCTACGCGGTGGTCCGCCCCAGCTTGATGGTGCACTGTGAAGGAAAAGGGGAGAAGAGATATGTACCAACGAAGGACACGGTCGTTGGAGTCCTTCATTCTTGACATCCACAGCAGGCGGGCGTGGTCCACCACCAACTGGAAAGGCTTGTTGGTGAGGTAGAACTTCAATGCCCCGACGGCCCACTTGACCGCCAGGCCTCCTTCTCTACCGTGGAGTACGCCTGCTCAGCGGGCATGAGCTTGCGGCTGATGAATAGCAGCGGGCGTTCGTCCCCGGGGCTCCCTTGGAGCAGGGCCACCCCGATACCGGTCCCCGAAGCATCGGTGTGCAACACAAAGGGCTGGGAGAAGTCCGGGTTGTGCAGCACGGGGTCACGGGAGAGGCTAGTGCGCAGCGTCTCGAACGCTGCATCCTGGGCTGGCCCCCACTGCAGGACGTTCGGGCACATCTTTCGCAGGCTGTCCGTCAACGGGGTGGCCACCGCCGCAAAGTTGGGGATAAACTTGGTGTAGTAGCCTGCGAATCCCAAGAAGCGCCGTAACTGCTTCTTGGTGTGCGGGCGGGGCTGTTGTTCCAGGGTGACGACCTTCTCTGGCAGAGGTCGGAGTTGGCCCTTCCCCACTAGGAACCCTAGGTACTTTAGCTCCTGGAAGCCGAGGCGGCTTTTCCGTGGGTTGGCGTGGAGCCCGGCAGCTCGCAGGGCTTGGAGCACCTGGTGGAGGTGGAGCAGGTGGGCCTCCCAGGTGGGGCTACACACCACGATGTCGTCGATATAGGCCCGAGTGAAACCCTCGCACTGGGCCAGGGCCTTGTCCACCAGCCGCTGGAACGTGGCCGCAGCCCCATTCAAGCCGAAGGGCATGCGCTTGAATTGGAACAAACCTTGTGGGGTGGCGAAGGCGGTCTTTTCCCTGTCAGCCGGGTGCATGGGCACCTGCCAATAGCCCTTGGTGAGGTCCAAGGCAGAGAGGTACCGGGCCTCCCCCAACTGGTCAATCAGGATATCCGCCCGTGGCATCGGGTAGGCATCGAATTTGGCCAGTTTGTTCACCTCCCGATAGTCCACACAGAAGCGCACGCTGCCATCGGGCTTTGGCACCAGGACCACCGGACTGCGCCACTCGCTCTGGGATGGTTCGATGACGTCGAGGCGCAACATCTCCTCCACCTCCCGGGCGATGACGTCCCAGCGCTTCTGTGGCATGGGCCTCCAACGGGCGCGAGCCACCTGGCCGGCGGGGGTTACTACTCGGTGCTTGACCAGGGTGATCAAGCCCGGCTGGTCGGAGAACACCGTTGGGCACTCGGCCAGGACCTTCTGCAGATCCCGCTGCTGGCTGGGGGTGAGAGCGGCATCCAACACCGGGTCTCCCTCGGCGCCCTCTGCGGTCGTCCAGGGCAGGGTTCCATCGTGGAGCTCGCCTGGATCTTCGGCCAAGAGCCCCTGCTCAGTCCCTGCCTCCCGCTGCACCCAGGCCTTTAGGCTGTTCACGTGGAGGGTCTTCTTTTGGCGGGCCGGGGCCCACATTGGACCTCGTACGTCAGGGGACCTAGGACTCGGGTGACTTGAAAGGGTCCCCACCACGGGTCCCCTTGGTTCTGGCCCATCACTCCCCTGTGGACCAGGACGTTGTCTCCCACCTGGAACCCCCGGGCCCTAGTGCCCCTGTCGTACCGCCTCTTCTGGGCTTCCTGGGCCTGTGTGAGGTTCTCCCGGGCCTCCTGCCGCACATCTTCCAGGCGCTCCTGCAGCTGCCTGACGTATTCCTCTGGGGTCTCCTCTGGCCCTCCCTGGCCTTGTACCCACTGTTCTCCGAGCAGGCCCAGGATCCCCCGGGGCTGCCTCCCATACAGCAGCTCGAACGAGGAATACCCCAGGAACGCTTGGGGCGTCTCTCGGATGGCAAAGATCAGCGGATCCACATAGAGATCCCAGGCGGTGGGGTGGTCGTATGCTGTCTTCCTCAGCATGGCCTTCAAGGTCTGGCTCATCCGCTCCACCAGCCCGTCAGTTTGGGGGTGGTGGATGGAGGTGAAGAGCTGCTTGATGTGCAGCGCCTGGCACACCTGTCGCATGAGGCTCGCCGTGAAGGGTGTGCCCCGGTCTGTGAGTATCTCCCGAGGCAGCCCTACATGTGCGAAGTAATGCATCAAGGCCCTGGCCACGCCAGGACTCTTCATGGTGGGCAGGGGAACAGCCTCAGGATAACGGGTGGCGTAGTCCATGAGGACCAGAATGTAGCAGGCCCCCCGAGGGGTGCGGGGTAGGGGCCCCACAAAGTCCATGGCCACCCGCTCGAACGGAACCCCCACTACCGGCAAGGGGGCTAGGGGGGCTTGTGGCTCTGCCCTAGATGTAAGGCGCTGGCAGATGTCGCAGGAGTGACAGTAGGCCTGGACCTCCCGCGCTACGGAAGGCCAGAAGAAGTCGACCATGGCCTGCAGTTGCCGCCCTCCCAAGGATACCGGAATCGTCCGGGGGGGGCGAGCCCCCACCTCAGCCGCCTGCCAGGATTCTTTCCAGCTCACGTTGCACTCCATCAGGGGGCACTCTCGCTTGAGATGGCCCCACTGGCCACAGGTGAAGCAGGGCCCTACGTCTCCCGCCGTGTGGCGGGCCTCCGGCGGCGGGCGTCCCTCCATCTCCCCCTCGCGGCCCCCGGGGTGTAGACTCGGTCCGGGTAATGTCGGGCGTCCTCCGGACCCCCACCATCCAGGCACGGCGCGGGCCGGCAGCAGCCGCGCCCGGCCTCCACGGTCTCCGGTCCCGGGCACCTTTCCTGGTGTTGCTCCTGGGGCGGCCCGGCTGCCGGGCTGGGGAGAGCCCTTCCCTGGCTTGCCGCCCTCTGCGCGGGGTGGTAGGCTGCGGTGGTCGGCGGCCTGAAAGTTCTCCCACAGCTCTTGGACTTCATTGAGGCGGGTTGGCTTCCAGCAGGCCACCCAATGGCGGGTACGCGGCGGCAACACCTGCAGCAGCTGCTCCACTACCACCAGCTCCACGATGCGCCGCCCGTCGCTGGTGGTGGGGTTGAGCCAACGGGTGGCAGCATCCTTGAGGGTCGCTATCGCCGAGCGTGGTCGAGTCTCCCCCATCGGAAGCCAGGAGCGCAGCTTCTGGCAGTGGGCCTCAGGCGTGATCTCCAGGCGGTCTAGGATGGCTGCCTTGAGTGCTGTATAGTCCGCCGCCTGGGCCCGCTCCAGGGCTTTCATGGCAGCCTGGGCCTTCCCTGTCAGGTAGGGTCCCAAGATAAAGGCCCACTGCTCTCTGGGCCAACGAGCGGCCTCAGCCACTCGCTCAAACGCCTCCAGGTAGGCCTCGACATTGTCCTCCGCTCCCAGCTTCGTCAGAGGGGGCCAAGGGCTCCTTCCGGCGCCAAATGGTGGTGGCCCTGCCGGCTCCGGGTGGGCCAGGAGCGCCTGGTGGAGGTCCCACACCAGGGTGGCCTGAGCCGCCATTTGCTGTTGGGTGACCTCCCGTAGGAGCTGCGCCTGGTGGTCTGCGAGCCACTGCCCAAATTGGGCCAAATCCACGGGGGCGGGGTTAGTGTCCATAGCGGACGTCAGTTCTAGGTTTATCACAGAGTCCTCACTCGTTTCGTCCGTTGACGAGTCGCTGGACTCCGGCTCGATGTGTGGGGTCGCCACTCGACTTGAGTGCCACCCGGGCAGCGCCAGAATATGGGGGCATGGCCGTCTTAGGCTCGGGAGAGGGCCCGCATCCTCCATCACGTTGTTGCGACCTGGGCACCCCTCCCGGTCTCCCGTCGCCACCCCTCCCGGGCACTCTGGGCGTTCCCCGGGGGTCTCAGAATCAGGGGTGGGAGCCAGGTTACTTCACCACAGGCCCCCGTTCCCCTCCTGGCTGTGCTGCGGCTCCTGTCCCTCTCTCTCGCGAGGCAGCCTCAATAAGCACCGGCCAGCTTCCTCCCCAACCTCTTTCTTCCCTTCCTTTATCCCCCCGTCCCGGTCCTCCCCCTTCCTGGGTTCTGCCCCTCTCTGGCTCCTCCCCCCCATCAAAGCCCCAGACGCCCGGGAGAGGCGAGCCGGGGCTGGGCTGCCTGGGCGTGCCTCGGGCGTCCCGGACCTCTGCAGCGTGCTGGGGCGTGGCATCTCTCACCGCCACGGGTCAGGCGGCTCTCCTCCTCTCTGCCCAGCGCTGGGCTCAGCTTCTCCCTCCTGCTCCCCGACGACTCGCCCTGGCCAGGCTCCTTGGACTCGGAGACGGGCTCGTTGGCTGAGAGGTGTCATTCGGGCGGCTGTTGGCACTCCGTCAGCCCAGGTGAGGGGTGGGGCTGCCGCGGGGGCTTGGGAAGGTGTGGGAGGCTCTCGGGGCGGCGGCGGGGGCCAGGAACGGCTGGCAGGCACCGGGGGGTCCCCCTTGCATAGTCCTCGCCCGGGCTGGGCGGGACACTGACTAAGGAAAGTCCAGGGGCCTACCAGTCCTCATCCTCCAGTGAAGTACCCTTTCATTTGAATGAGGGCAGCCAATTACAGCCTTGCCTTACAATGACACCCACTCACTTTTTGAAAAACTCAGTGGGCATCCAGGGAAATGCTGATGGGTACTATGTTGCCCATGGGTACTACTCTGGGGAACTCTGAGGGAGATTATACAATTTATTTAAATGCATGTTTCTTAACTCACATTCAACAAAACTGGGGATGTGAGGGCAATCTGGCTGTAACATCTGTCACCCCATTGATCACCAGGGTTGATTTGGCTCATCTGGTTGGCTAGGTGAGTGTCCCCTGCCTCCCTCCTCACTCCAAGTACATCCCTCCTGAAGCTGCATGCGTGGTGAAGAGGACAAGCATCCCAGATAGGAGTGTACTGTTCTTTGGTCAAGGGTATATGATAGTTGTGCTCCCCTGCTAGAACCTTCAAACAAGCTCAAGCTCCATTTGTAGGAGTATGTAACAATACTGGAATAGAATGTGGTTTTTTGTTCATTTTGTCATCTTGCAGTTGCTTCTTTTTGAGTTTGGATACTGTCCAGTTAAATTCCTTCTTTGGACTGGTGTTTGTATGCCTGACCACACACTTATGAAGGGTACTAATCCTGTGTCTAAAGGGAACCAGGCCATTTGATTGTATGCATGTAGGCCACTATGTACATTGAACCCTAAACAAAGTAGAAAGGTGTCCCATTTTCCCACTCTGTGTGTGGATTTCTGTACCATGTGACTCCTGAGCTTATATTTAGGGAGAGCCTAGTTGACTTTTGTATACTCCACATCATTATGTAAGTTGTTATTTACATAACTCTTTGAAAGAACAGGATATGCTTTGTTACATGGAATTACTTTCCAACTGTACAACTCTTCCAAACTGTACATCAAAGAAACTCAGATCCTGTCATCAGAACATTAAGCAGATGCATGTAAACTGTTTTCTGCTTATTTTCTATACTTCCACTTCTGAGATTTCCATTTGCCAGTTTCCACCTTCTGTAGCAAGACTAGAAATCAACAGTCTTGGCTATGACAATGAAGCCTTTTCATAGCACAGAAAGTTGGTTCTGTTTTGATGAATAGTGTGATGCTTCCTGATATGTTTGTTTGCATACCAATACATCTCTGCCTCCATTTCTCTCTGACAAAAACGTTTCCCTCTTTCTCAGGCGAGCATATGGCAAAAGAGCATGGCTGAAGCACATATCTACTGAAGTGTGGTGGTGTGTTGGGAGCATCAGTTGATTTGTAGAACTAAAGACTGAAAAGAGTACATTTAAAACCAAAACCCTTGTCCATAGATTGGTACTCCATGACCCTTATTCAGCAATCCAGCTATCCTGGATTATTTCTTTCCTCCTTCAGTGGGGTTTTGGATGAGAACTGTAGTACAATGCTTACTGAGTAATTTATGAACAGCACTCTTAACTGTATGGGCTACATATGTAGCACCACTAGTTCATTCCAATAAGCCAGTAACTTTACTCTTGAGGCATGGTTACCTTGATGAAAGCCCCCTTAGTCCTGAATGGTCTTTAAGACAGGTCTGCTTCTCAAAATAATGCAGGTGAAAATGGTGTTTGCTTAAAATTTGATCTCTTTGGCAATTATTCTCCATGACCCTGAAAATGGATCTTCTCCTTGGTCATCAGCTACAGCTATAGGGCAGGGACTGAGTCCCTGAGAGCTCTCCTTATAACTGCAAAGACTGTTTGCTGTTGGCTTACCTAGTTCCCACAGCATATTCAGTTACACATTCAGTTCAGCACTTTGTTTTACAGAAATAGACTTTTATCGCCTGCAAAATACTTGGGATGTATTTTTATGGCTATTACTTGAGCCGTGCAGCTTGAACCAGATTGGCTTGGGGAGCATCCACGTGGCATCTGTTTGAGGGATCCTATGTCTTATGGAGTGCATCCAGTCTCCAGAATGCTCATACATTAGTCGCCTTTCTTTACAGCTGACAGAAAGCATATTAGGATGAAAATTCTAGGTGAGTAGCTGTGTGAGTCTGGAGCAGCAACACAAAACAGGAGTCAACCAGCACCTTAGCATTCCAATCAGAAAGCATTAGCTAGTTTTCTGCTGTTGTGGAGTGTGTGTCTGTCCAGTGACCAGGATATCTTTTGATGTTCTATTTTGTGACTGCATTTTCTAATATGGGCCTCTCTTGCGCAGACATATCTGGAGATAAACTAAATGGATTTAAATACAACCCAAATACAAATGTATGGAACAGGGGCATTGTTTGAAAGGATATTGTCCATCTTTTGTGAGACTTGCTTACCCCTGAATTAAATTAGCTATTTCTAATGGGTTCTCTTAAGAAAGAATTCTCATAGACTAGAGGTTTCAGAGGCAAGCATAAATGAGTGGAAAGGAACTATGAATTTCTTGTGACTGTGTTTCCTTGTTATTCATTTAAAGACAAATCGAAGAAACAAAATACTTGGACTTTTTCCTGAAAATGTACTGATGGATAAAGCTATTACTAAACCCTACACAAAATATACAGCATCAAGCTGGCTTCTTAGACATGTGATGTTATTTGCAAGCCCAGAGAAGTAGTTTGAGCCCTTTCACCCTTTCTTATGCAGATAGGTGACCATAGCTGCAAAGCCAGAAGGGTCAGAGTTTCACATAGTGAAGTGGTTTAAGTGTTGGACTTTGGGAAACCCAGATTTGACTCCCACTCATGCCTTGGAAGCTTGCTGGGTAACTTTGGGCTAGCCACACTCTCTCAGCCTAATCTACCTCAAAGAGTTGTTGTGAGGATAAAATGGAGGAGAGGAAAACTATGTAACCCACTTTAGGTCCCCATTTGAAGAATAAAGTGAGATATTATAAATAAGGCAAAAAAGGTTCAGAAATAACAAAACAAGCCAGTCAAATCTAGCTATACATGAGTCTTGATTACCAGACTCAAGAATAAAGCAACCTTTTCCGTTATTTCAGATGACAAATCATTCAGAAGATGGTATACCTTTGCAGCATCTGAGCAACTTGTCATACTGAGCAGAATTGGGTCTAGAAACCTAAGGCATATAGTATTATATTGGGAGCAGTAAAGAAGAATATGGGACAATGAGTCAACTTGTTTTAAGTTACATGTACAAAGTCTTAATGAGAGTGGGATTTTTAAAATATCTACCATAGGTAACTGTTGATGGGATAGTATTGCATCTGGCAAGAGTAAATGCTGTATACAATTGCGAAACATGGAGAGTTGATAAATAAGGCAGATGAACAATAATTGGGGAAGTTCCAAAATTCAAAGGGGAAAGGTGAGATATAAATAAGGTAAATAAAATGTCCCAACATAAGTTTATTTGGAATGTTTTCAACAAGGCTTATCTCGTAATAACTATGTACAGGACTTAGGTGGGAAGCGAATACCCAGAAGTAAACTCTGTTGGTCTTACAGGTGCCACTGGACATAAGCTTTGCTCTGTGTAGAGGTCTGCCTGACTCAAACTGCCGTGGACCATTTCCATCACCTTGTTCTTCCATGGGCAGACTGTGGGCCACATGGAGCCAAATACGCCCCTCTACCCTTTGCATCTTTCCTGCTGGCTAGAAGCTACCATTATCCCAGTCAGTATCCCAGTAGCTTTCTGATGATACAGATTCTCATTGTAAAAGAACAAATAGATATTGAGTGTAAGTAAACCTTCTTGTGCTTTGGGCTTTAGATGGGGTAGCTAGATGGAGAGCCAGTTTGGTGTAGTGGTTAAGTGTGCGGACTCTTATCTGGGAGAACCGAGTTTGATTCCCCACTCCTCCACTTGCACCTGCTAGCATGGCCTTGGGTCAGCCATAGCTCTGGCAGAGGTTGTCCTTGAAAGGGATGCTGTGAGAGCCCTCTCCAGCCCCACCCACCTCACAGGGTGTCTGTTGTGGGGGAGGAAGGTAAAGGAGATTGTGAGCCGCTCTGAGACTCTTCGGAGTGCAGGGCAGGATATAAATCCAATATCATCATCATCATCATCATCATCATCATCATCATCATCATCATCATCATCCTGCATGCCTATGACATTATTTAAAAAAAACACGTAAAACCTGAAATAAGACCTTGGAACACTAGTGACCACCCAAACTAGCAAGTGTGTGGAACAACTGCTTGGCAATAGGGAGCCCAAAGAGTTAAATTACTAATCCAAGGAGTTAAATTACCATTTGGTGAAGATTAAATTACCACTTGATTGCAAAGGTGCCTATTTTGTGCCAGAAGTTGATGGAATCCTCCCTACTGTACGCCCAACAACTTGTGATTTGGACCCATGTCCCTCTTGGCTAATTAAATCTTGCCAGAGGGAACTTAGATGTGCTATACAGGACATCGTAAATAGATCCCTCTCAGAGGGGCGTTTTCCAACACCTCTTAAAGAGGCTGTGGTCCGCCCTCTCTTGAAAAAGATTACATCAGATCTGGCTGAATTGGCACATTATCGTCCGGTCTCAAATTTACCATTTTGGGGTAAAATCATTGAGAGGGCAGTAGCGTTACAGGTGCAGAGTTTTCTGGATGATGCTTCCTTCTTAGATCCTCACCAGTCCGTCTTCTGGCCAGGTCATGGGACGGAGACAGTGCTGGTCGCCTTGGTGGATGACCTCCAGAGGCATCTGGATTGAGGCGGTGTGGCAGTGTGAGGAAAAGACCCCTTTTTCCCCCAAAACATAAGTCACAAGCAAGGTTGCCAGGGCGCCTGGAGAAGTGGGCTTGCTCCCGTCTGGCCAAAGAGTGCGGGCAAAGCTGCCCAGAGGCATAACGGGACTTGTGTGTGTTTCTAGATACAAGTGGTGCGGGCATTCCAACCAGGTATAGAGCATTTGCCCACCCACGGATATTTCCCCGTCGCTGCACGGGCCAGCCAGGGAGTGGAAGAGATCTGCGCCGCCACGGAGCTATCCGGGCAACATTGTTTGGTAGCGCTGGACATGGAACCCACCGTGTTAAGCCAACACCACGCGCAGCCATCTTCCCAGCAGGCTGGACTTCATTTCTTCATGGTATAACGATCACGTACACACCTCAAGTCACCCTCAGCCCACAAGCAACCCGTTTAGCCCATGAATGGAATAACAGCTCAACTATTGATGCTTTTTGTCTAGCAAAACACTGGGCAGAGGCCCCTGCCCGAGAGATCAAAGAGCAGGAAGGAGAACATTTCCTGACACATCCAAGTCTTTGATCCATACCGGGGAGACCTAGGTGCATATGTGATTCCCTATTGTCACCTCTTCAAACAATCCCATGCCCCCAACTATTTCCATACTGATACCTGTGGAGCCGTCCCAGACCCTGGCGCCACCTGGAAGTTTCTAGGATGCCCAGAACTAAGGTAAAGCTCATTGGTCCAAGCAAACACCCAATCAGGTGTCATCAAGGAACTCACCATTGGTCCTGATGGTGCCCAACCTCCGTGGTCATCACAGAACCTCCCCATCTCTCCTCCCCGTTACCTCCCATCCCCTAAGGAGCCAAAGGAGCCCTTATAACCTCTGACCCCACTCCACTCGTGTGTGTGCTTCTATCAGTATCCCGCATCCCGCTGTATAGATCCATCCCCGATTCCTGATCAGTTTCGGGTCCTCCCCCATCCCCTCAACTATCGCCACTGGAGACTTCCTGGAAGACTACGATGGTAAATATCACCCTGTCAGTGTATCCGTCTATGTTCCCCTATCGATCTATCTATGTCTCTTAGACCTGTGTGAATGTGTGATTGAATTGCATTTTACCTTGTGTGAAAGAGCTATATTATTCCAAATAAAGCACAACTGGTTTATCAAATTAGAGTCCTTTCATTGAGCAGTTACTCTCTGGATGGTTGAGCCTGGTATATATTGGTAAAAAGATCCCTGTTTTAAGCCAGGTGCCCACCTGACTAATTCCCCAACCTCATTTTGGGGGCATTTGGCTTAACAGCAGTGCCGATGTTGTTGCATCTATCAGCTGCATTCCATATGGTCGACCATCGGTTACTGACTCGCTGCCTCGCCGACGCAGGGATTTGGGGGCTAGCCTTACAATGACTTTCCTCCTTCCTTGATGGATGGGGCAAAGGGTGACAATTGGGGGAAAGTTGTCCCAGAGGCACTCACTAGATTGTGGGGTGCCACAAGGGGCAGTGCTCTCTCCGATGTTATTTAACATCTACATGCGCCCCCTTGCCCAGATTGCCTGGAGATATGGGCTTGGGTGTCATCAATATGCGGATGACACCCAGCTCTATCTAATAATGGACGGTTGGCCTGACTGCGTCCCAAAAAATCTGGACCTTGCATTGCAAGCCATGGCAGGTTGGCTCAGGCTGAGTAGGTTGAAGCTGAATCCAACGAAGACAGAGGTCCTTTGCCTAGGTCGTGGCAGTCTGGGAAGGGAAATTCCTCTTCCAGTTTTTGACGGTGCACCATTGAAAGTGTGTGTAGAGGCGCACAAGGTCAAGAGCTTGGGGATTCTACTGGAGCCTTCCTTATCAATGGAGGCCCTGATAGCAGCCACTGCTAAATCCGCTTTTTTCCATCTTAGGTGGGCGAGGCAGTTGGCCCCTTTCCTAGAGCGTCATGACTTGGCAACAGTGATACATGCAATGGTCACCTCGAGATTGGATTATTGTAATGCCCTCTACATGGGGCTGCCCTTGTGCCGAACCCGGAAGTTGCAGCTGGTGCAGAATGCGGCGGCCAGGCTGTTACTAGGGCTCCCAAAGTGGGAGCACATACAGCTGGGGCTGCACGAACTGCACTGGCTGCCCGTTGTATACCAGATTCATTACAAAGTGCTGATCATTACCTTTAAAGCCCTATATGGCCGAGGAGCTGCCTACCTTAGGGACCGTCTCTCCCCATATGTGCCCCAGAGTACTGAGATCAGGTGCACAAAATCGACTGACAATCCCCGGGCCGAAGGAGGCCAAACTGAAGAGCATGCGAGAAAGGACCTTTTTGATCGCAGCTCCACACTGGTGGAACCAACTACCGGATGAAGTGCGGGCCCTGTGGAGTCTTGATCAATTCCGTAGGGCCTGCACGACTACCCTTTTCCAACTGGCCTTTGCTTAATGCGCATTTTAGTCTACTACATATGGCCATCATAAACTACCGAGGAGAACACTTAGCACTGTAAATGTTAGTTTTAATTGTGATGGTTTTAATTATAATGGTTTTAATTAGCAAATTATATTGTACTGAGCTAA
This sequence comes from Heteronotia binoei, assembly GCF_032191835.1. Classification (NCBI taxonomy): domain Eukaryota; kingdom Metazoa; phylum Chordata; class Lepidosauria; order Squamata; family Gekkonidae; genus Heteronotia; species Heteronotia binoei. The sequence goes on from NC_083227.1 coordinate 141,123,470, forward strand.
TGTTTTATATTGTAATTCTGTAATTATTATATGTTGTGAGCCACCCTGAGCCTGCTTCGGCGGGGACGGCGGGATATAAATAAAATATTATTATTATTATTTCTTTGTAGGGCTGGGATGATAGCTGGATTATTGTACAAACTTTGGTAGGCTTTTAAAGAGAATCACAGATGTAACAATGGCATTCAAATACTTGTTTCAGATATGCATAGCCTGTGGATTTTTTTAAAAAAACCTCTCTATTGAAGAAGAAGAAGATATTGGATTTATATCCCGCCCTCCACTCCGAAGAGTCTCAGAGTGGCTCACAATCTCCTTTACCTTCCTCCCCCACAACAAACACACTGTGAGGTGGGTGGGGCTGGAGAGGGCTCTCACAGCAGCTGCCCTTTCAAGGACAACCTCTGCTAGAGCTATGGTTGACCCAAGGCCATTCCAGCAGGTGCAAGTGGAGGAGTGGGGAATCAAACCCGGTTCTCCCAGATAAGAGTCCACACTTGACCACTACACCAAACTGGCTCTCCCATCCATATCACCGACTGCTTTTGAAAGCCCATCTCGGTTGTTGGCATGGGGAACTGCCAAGAATCACAAGCTCACTGTCCCCTTAATTGCAAGGAACAAGCTGTGTGGTTCTTCGGATCCCAGGATCAGAGCGGGGAAGAGAGAGATTCCATTAAGTTTGTTGGTTGTAATTACCAAACTGTTCCCAAAGGGAACAAACACTTTTTTTTCCCAATCTGGAAAATGTTTAGAAACAGCCCTTAAATAATGTGGATTTTCAGAAAATAGAATAATCCTGTGCTCCATCAATGGAAAACACTGTCATTGATCTTTTTCATATCCCCCCCTTTACCAGTCCTTTCTGATCCTCCCCAAATGTGTTGCTGGGGTCACAGGAACAAGGTGAATGAAGATCAGGAAGTTGCAGCAGAAAGGTAGGAGGGGACAAAATGGCCCTGTCTGTTCTGCCAGTGGACAGCACGGCTGGCAGAGGAGGATGGAAGCAATTTCAGCCTTTCTCCTCCCCTCTGCATTGTCTCATCCTACCCTGCTGTTAGACCATGTGGATCTTGCAAGTTGCAACCCCTCAGATAATAAGAAGAGATTGGGTTTATACCCCGCCCTTCACTACTTGAAGGAGTCTCAGAGTGGTTTACAATCTCCTTTTCCTTCCCCTCCGTACAACAGACATCCTGTGAGGTGGGTGGAGGTGAAAGAGCTCTTTCAAAAACTGCTTTTGAGAGAACAGCTATGACAGAAGAACAAAGAAGGAGTCAAGTTCACCTTTAAGACCAACAAAGTTTTATTCAGAATGTAAGCTTTCATGTGCTAGAAGCATACTTCAGACAATAGTATGGAATGGCAAGCAGTCCTAAATATAGAGAAAGTGGGCAGTGAGTTAGTATGCAAAGTCATGGAATTGTTTTTTTAGCAGATTAAAAGAATCACAAATCGGGGTCTGTGTTGACTGGGCTGAAACAACAACGAAGGATAATATAAGTTGGAATAGACGATTGATGTCTATATCATTAAATATCTTGGGTGTGAAGTGCAATAAATGAGAGTCTGTTGTAATGTTAGCGCTGGGTTAAAATGAGGGCATAGGTTTCTCAGAGGTTTAATTTAAACATGTAACACACATATAAACATAATTCTAGTTTGCCATTAGGAAAAAAGAATACATTAAAATATAGTGGAAGATGAGTTAGTATATGTAATGAGATAAACAGCCAATATCCTTTATTTGAGTATGTAAATACAAAAAGCATTATTTTAATACCCTAAAGAGAAATACATTGGAATACTGTGGATATATAGCTATCCTTGGTGAAAGTGGGTTTAGTATATGTAATGAGATTAAAAAAACCAATATCCCTGTTCAGTCCTGGGGAGGTGTTTGTTTCAAGTTTCATAATAATTTATAATTCAGCAATTTCCCTCCCCATTCTGTTCTTGAAGTTCCTTTGTAGCAAAACAGCAACTTTGGGGTCAGCCATTGAATGTTCTGGAAGGTTAAAATGCTCTCCTATGGGTTTCTCAGTTTTGTGATTCCTGATGTTATATTTGTGTCCATTTATCCTTTGTCATACTGTTTGTCCTATTTGTCCTATGTAGAGAACTGAAGGGCATTGTTGGCATTTAATGGCATATATAATGTTGGAAGATGAACAAGTGAATGAGCCTGAGATGGTGTAGTTAATGCTGTTAGGTCCTGGGATGGTTGTCTGGGTATATGTGGCAGCAAAGTTGGCACTTGGGTTTATTGCAAGCTCTGACAGAGTTATGACTGACCCAAGGTCACTCCAGTAGTTGCATGTGGAGAAGTGGGGAATCAAACATGGTTCTCCCAGATAAGAGTATGTGCACTCAGGAGCCGTTTTGTAGAAAAATAAGTGGTGGAGCTCATCCAGGGATTGTTATGCAGCTGCACCTACTATTCAATGGACAAGGTGGGGAGGAGGAGGGGGAACCCTCAGAAAGGTTCAGGAGCTGTGCCCCTGTGAGCTCCTGCTGAATTCAAGGCCTGTGTTCACAACTGCTACACCAGACTGGCTCAGGGATTGTTGGAAGAACTAGGACATGGCAATGATCTGTGATACTTGAGGCTATGGATTGTGAGATTCAAACCAATGATAATTAAGAGAACTTAAAACTCAAAACACGATGGCCCTTTCCTCTTGAGTCTCATTGGTCTGAAGGTTTTACCTCCAGAAACAGTTTTGTAGCTATTTTACTTTTTAAAAAATAATTACAGTGACTTTTTTTTTTTAGCAAGCTGTAATTGGGACCAATCAAAATATAACACAGCAACGTGTAGGCTTTTCAGTTTCCCAAAGCTCTTCTTGGTCAGGCTGGATGCTTACAAAACAGGGGAGGGGAAGATGTTTCAGACCCTTGTGAGAAGGACTCTGGCCTGTATCTGTTGCAGAGAATGTTGTAGGCTTAGGTAAGGTTGTGGAGCTGGTTTTAAGCAGCCCCTAAGCTTTCTATGGAAGCCAATGGATAATAGAATGTCTTTAGAATTAGAATTGCTATAAAATGCAGTTGCAGCAAATTTACTAGGCAAGGAATCAATGTAATATATTGCTGGATTTGTGAAGTGCATGAGATCAAGTCCTCATTCCACCACGAAGCTGCTGTATCAGTCTTATATCCTAGCACAACTATACGGACAAAATAAAGGGAGTCTCCGTTTATTGAACATCCCATTTCTTATCACAATCTAAAGGTGGGATAGGCAGGGGACCTAATTGCTTAGCTTCAGCAAAATGACTTGTCATCTGACATCCGACTGTAGACCGGATCAGAGGGAGAATGCAGACAAATGTGATCTATCTATATTAATTTTCTGAAGGCATTGTAGATATGCAGATATAGCTTTCCTTTTGCTTCAGCAGCCCCAGGTCTACCACAGATTACTCTTTTTTGGGTCTTGTATATGTTGCGACAGAGACCTGTGAGCTGGGAAAACTGCAAGCAGAAGGAAATAGATTTTACTACAAAACTACTGGAAAGAGTTTATGGTACATTTGAGGTTACAAATTTGTGTTTAATGAATTTTATTTGCAATATTTGTCTACAGTTTGCAATTAGCCAAGTGGGTATACAGATGTAAAACTACTGAAGGCTTTTTAAAAAGAAGTACTATAAAACATTTTATGATACAGAAATTGGATACAGTGCAGTCATATTTTCCCCTCTGAGTTGTAAAACTTTGAGTCTTCTAGTGGTTTTTTTTGTTTTTTTGTTTTTTTAAACTGTGTGATTAAGGGTGGAAATCAATGGGTGCTCTATTTCCAAGTAAACAGTTAGGGATTAGGCTGTCAAATTGGTGTTGCTTCTACTTGGCAGTAAATTTCACAAACTTGATGGGATTTCCCTTCAAGTAAATATGTTTAGGATCTCTGTGTAAGAAGGACACGATACAATTTAACCTGGCTTTAGGAAACCTAGGTCAGAAGACTGCCGCCTGATCAGGCAATGTTGATAAAGTGGGCAGTGTTTACAAAGGATTACACAACACACAAGTGGCAGGAGGTGCAAATGGCTTTCAGTTGACTGGAAGAGAGTTCAGATAATGGAGATGCAGGCCCTATTTGAAGCTGGGGTAGAAATAATCTGAGGTTAATGATGTCTGCTCAGAAAAAGGTTCTATGACAGCCAATAACTTGCAAGCGGAGCTACTCGGAAGTAAGCCTCATTGGAAAAGGTGGTCTTGCTTGTAAATTAAGTCCCTGCATGAAACCAGAATGCTGGATTCTCCCACACAGGCATGCAACATTTCTGGAGCTTACTTCCAAGTAAACCCGCCTAGGCTCAGCCTGAGGAAGTGGTACCTGTTTGTACACCTTCCTAATTTAACATAATTGGGCTGTAATGCTCATGGGCTACCCAGACGCATCCTCAAGGCCTCACCTGGATGGCCCAGGCAAGCCCCATCTCATCAGATCGCAGAAGCGCTGAGCAGCGCTTGGATGGGAGACCGCCAAGGAAGGCCAGAGTCGTGACGCGGGGCCAGGCAATGGCAAACCACCTCTGAACGTCAAATGCCTTGAAATCCGATGGGGTCATCGCAAATCAAGCTGCGATGTGACGGCGACAAGAGCAGGCTCAGACCTAAACGTCATCGGGTTCAAGTGGGATTTATTCCTCAGGCAGAACGCGCGTTTGGGTCCGCAGCCGAAGAGCCCGCAAGCAAGAGGGGTCTGTCCAGCCAACCACTCCCATCAGTTCGAAGGCGCGCGGATCTAGCCCCACTTGCCGGCGGCTCCCGAGGCTGGTGGGCAGGAAGAAGCCATCGCGCCGCTTTCCTGCCCGAGAGAGCTCCGCTGGGGGGGGGGGGGGGGGGGCCTTTCTGCCGAGCCCCAGGCGGGCGGGCGCGCCGCTGTTCCTTTAAGGGACTGCAGCCACCCGTCTGGCAGGCGCCTTTGAGCCTCACAAAAGAACAGGATGTTGTTGATTTGTAACCAAACCACCGAGAGGAAATGATTGTAAATTTCCTCTAAACATCCCCACTGTCTGCCTCCCGCTCTTCCGCCTCCTCTCCGCCCCCGCAGCCGAGGAGCTGCTGCAGTTTCCACCAGGGGATTGCCTCTGGTCAAACGAGGCTTCACCTCGCGGCTTGGGTTTCTCTTTACATTTCGTGGGAGCGGCTTTTTTTTTTTTCCCGTGCTTGCTCTTTCTCGGCTGCTGGGAGGAGAGAGAGAATTCGCCCGCTCGCTCTCGCGCCCGGGGAAGGGGGGCGGCGGCGGCGTGCTGTGCGGATTCCTTGTGTCAATTCCTCTCCCCGGCGACATGTGCTGCAGTCTCCCTTAACATTTGCTCAGCCTTCATCCGTTTACCCGCCGGGATACTTGCAGGAAATCGCTGGTGTCCAAGCCTTCCTTTTCAAATAGCTCTGGCTACTCATTATTACAGCCCTCGCCGGAGCTCGCCTTAATTGCTGTTTTCTCAACAGCACGCCGGGGGTTGCTTGCTGCCGGATGTCCTTTTTCTTTTAAGGGACCCGGGCGCGGTCCTGATTCCAAGACACCCTGGATGGAACGCAATCCTCGCGCCTCCCCTTCCCCGCTCCTGCTGCGGAGCTCAAAGGCGCGCACACAATTACTCTGACAACGATCGCGTTTCCTCCAAGCCCTCTGCAGTCTGGGTTTCTTGTAAATAGGGTTTCTGTCACCATCTAGTTGTGGTCTAAGCTTTCTTGTACAGCTTGAACCAGAGAGGCTGCAGTTTGTAGATTTAACAAACCCCCACCCCCGTCCCATTTTAGCCATAGGAACCATCAGGAGAAAAGTCCGGCTTCCTGGAAAGTAGGAATCTCTTTATAGTGAATTGTTACAACTGCATGCTTGTCTTAGAATGAGCATCAATGAGTCCATGAGCACTTGCTTCTCTGGAAGTGAAGTGTCAGTGTGGTGTAGTGCTTAGGGCTGGCTTGAATCAGTGTGGCCGAGTGCAAAGTAATGCACATTGGGGCCAAGAATCCCAGCTACAAATACAAGTTGATGGGGTGTGAGCTGGCAGAGACTGACCAAGAGAGAGATCTTGGGGTCGTGGTAGATAACTCACTGAAAATGTCAAGACAGTGTGCGTTTGCAATAAAAAAGGCCAACTCCATGCTGAGAATTAGTAGGAAGGGAATTGAAAACAAATCAGCCAGTATCATAATGCCCCTGTATAAATCGATGTTGCGGTCTCATTTGGAGTACTGTGTGCAGTTCTGGTGGCCGCACCTCAAAAAGGATATTATAGCATTGGAGAAAGTCCAGAAAAGGGCAACTAGAATGATTAAAGGGCTGGAACACTTTCCCTATGAAGAAAGGTTGAAACGCTTGGGACTCTTTAGCTTGGAGAAACGTCGACTGCGGGGTGACATGATAGAGGTTTACAAGATAATGCATGGGATGGAGAAAGCAGAGAAAGAAGTACTTTTCTCCCTTTCTCACAATACAAGAACTCGTGGGCATTCAATGAAATTGCTGAGCAGCCAGGTTAAAACGGATAAAAGGAAGTACTTCTTCACCCAAAGGGTGATTAACATGTGGAATTCACTGCCACAGGAGGTGGTGGCGGCCACAAGCATAACCTTCAAGTGGGGTTTAGATAAAAATATGGAGCAGAAGTCCATCAGTGGCTATTAGCCACAGTGTGTGTGTATATATAATTTTTTTTGCCACTGTGTGACACAGAGTGTTGGACTGGATGGGCCATTGGCCTGATCCAACATGGCTTCTCTTATGTTCTTATGAATCCTTGCTCTGCCCTGGAAGCTCGCTGGTTGAGCCAGAGACACTATCTCAGCCTAAACTACCTCACAAAGTTGTTGTGAAGACATAACAGAGGAAAGGGTCACTATAGGAGGGAAACTTGTAGGTATAAGTTCAGTAAATAAATAAATACATATTTTTAGGATGCAGCTGTAGAATACTTTTGTCTGCATTTTCCAGAGCTGGATGCATATGACCCCTGCAATTGGCTTCACTGTTCTACGGCCCTTGCTGGACAAAAGCAAAGAGCCAGGACTCAGTTCTTTCAGCAAGTTCTAGTTTCTGGATCTGGAATTCCTGATTCTAGAACTGTGGGCTGTGGTTGGTTGGCTCTGTTATGGGGGAAACTGGCATGTTGACAATCTTAATAGACAGTGCTGAGCTATGTGGCGAAGTGGACAAACTGAGAGTGAAACAAAAACAGCATTCACATAATAATCTTTTATTCAGACTAACTCAGTGACACAATGTACAAGCTTAAAAGTTCCACAGAACTCTTCACCAGACCAAGTGTTACAAAATAAAAAAGATGGAGAATGCGCAATAAGAGAATCAATTGAGAGTAAGACTGTTAGTTGCATTGCATTTATTCTGACTTCTGGACTCTAGTGTGTGCTCTGTTTTTTTTATAAATGGGGGCAGGAACCAGACTTCTTTTTGAATTGCCATGTGATGATTCAAACAAGTCGGGTAAAGTCACTCTCAGGCCAACTCATGCCTGCCTTAAATATCCTGCAAATGGGAATTTCAATTGCTAATGCAATTACTTCTTTTTTGCTGTCAGCCTGAAATATCATCACTCTGAAGCAGGTACTGTGGCTCAGGTATCATTGAGAATTTATCCCAGTTAGGCATCTGTGTGGGGAGTTACATCTAGAAAAGTAATCAAGATTCTTGGATGTATTTTCTACTGAATGATGATCAAGCTGATTTTCTGACTAGCTTTATTTCCAGTATTTAAAATATGACTACTTTCTTATAATTCTACAAAGAAAAGTTCTCTCTCTTTTTGCAAACAAAAGCCAGTTGGTAGCTAGAAACATGTTCATGTCCCCAGTTGTATGAGAGTGGGTGATGCGGGGAGCCGATTATGAAAGGGACGCCCCACAGAAGCCCTGCTGCTGCAAGCACAGTTTGCTCCCCCTGTGACCATGGCCCCAGAATTCTAGCATTTTGACAGAACAAAGTTCTCTCCCTTCACTTTGCACAAAAGAGTACTAATTTTGTCTGTGTAACTTATATATCTTCCATTTTTCTTTTTCCCTTTAAAATTTTGCCTGGGGATTCTAGAGTCTGATCTGTTACCAGAAATTCTTTATTGCTCCAGTATTGCTAAACAAATGGTATTTCTGGGGTATTTTTAGGACACTGCCATGCTATTTCTTAGCTTGCTAATTCAAGCAGTGTAATAATGCCAATACTTTCACTTCAAGGTTTCCCCACCCCTACACATACACATCACAAAGATTTTTTTAACTGCATGTCTTGTGAGCCAGTGTGGTGTAGTGGTGGTTAGGATGTTGGAATAAGATTGGAAGACCCAGATTTAGTTCTCCACTGTGCCATGGAAGCTTGCTGAGTGACCCTGGCCCAGTCACACTCTCTCAGCCTTGCCTACCTCACTGGGTTGTTGCAGGGATGAAATGGAGGAGAGGAGAACAATGGAAACTGCTTTGGTTCCCCATTGGGGAGAAAGGCTGGGTATACATTATAAATAAATCATAATAAATTGTCAGTGTTGCTTTCTTAAGTACAGTTGAATGAGACCTTTGCGGGGGGAAAGGGTCAAATTGAAGACATGTTTCTCCAAGGATTAATGGAGCTGGCTAACAGTTATGTGCAGGGGTCATTTCATAGAAAAAGCTTTCCAGGAACTCATTAGCATAACTTATTTGCATATGTTATTTGCATATGCCACACCCCCTGACATCACTGGAAGTGTGTCAGAAGGCAACACCCACCGCTCAAGCTCCACCACAAAATCTCCAGGTATTTTCCAACTCAGAGCTGGTAATCTGAAGAAAAATTGCCTGAGCTACAAAAAGCATCTTACTCTTACAATATCTCAGCACCGTGAAAGAACAGTATGCACCAGACAGAAAACAGCAAGAAAAGACTTCCATCAAAACTACATCCCACAGCAAAAATCCAACTTTCACTTACTTTCCTGAAGATTTTGAACCGTGTCTGTTCCTGAGATCCTATTCTGACATACAAGATCCAGAAGCACAGTCAATAGAAAAGCAAAAGCAGTGCACCTGTCACAAACAGCCTGGCTTCCATTGTATTCATTCAACAGCACCACTACAAACTCTTTACAGAGAGATGCAATTGACAAACAATAACTCCCACATTTTGAGACAAATGGAGGGGAAGGAGAGAGACAGATGGGAGGATAGAGGGAGAGAGGTGGGAATAGAGAGTGAATAGATGGAGGAAAGAGAGACTTGAGGCAGCTTGTAGGGAGGGAGGTCTTGGCCACCTACAGACTGGCTCTTTGCCTCCTGTGGAGGGAGGGGGGGAAATCTCCTTCAGAAGACAAAGGTTGTATGCCCACCAGAGAGCATGCATGGCCTGTCAAGTTACTTTTGGGAAAAAAAGATGCCCTTCTCCTCCCAAGGCCAGTGCACCAAACCAAGACAGAGTAGAGCAAGTGAGCCCAGGCCTAGCCTTGCAATTCAGGTGAAGTCCCCTCTCCCCCATCCAAAGATGTCCAGGAACTCCCCCCCCTCCACACACACACATAACTTACCAAGCAGTAGCCAGTCCAGTCAGGTGGCCAGAAAGGCAGAAACTCCAAGCGTGGACTCAATCTCTGCCCTTATAGGGCTGAGGGGGTGAGGCCAGATTTCAAATGAGCTAGCTGATACTGCAGCCTGTGAAGCTCCAGCAGTCTGCAACAGCAGAGCTGGAGAGACAGACTCAGAGAACGTCACCATGTACATGGCCTTATAAGATAAAAATAAATAAATAATTTGTATCTTCTGTCCCGCAACGTCGTTCCTGTGCGTTCCCCCTGGAAATGAATCCTGGTTATGTGAGCCTTCTGCAGTTCTGGTACAAGTACAATGCAATTCTAATCAGAGTCACCTTTCTAAACACATTGACTTAAATTGACTTAGGTGAGTGTAATTCTACCTCTAATTGTACTGGTAAACAGCTACAATTATTATTGCACAGGCAAATCTCTCTTCTTTTCTGAAACAAGTACATACATGTGCTGCCGCCCCAGAATCTTGTTGTTTGAAAAAGGTCTGCTTCAGAAACACACAGATGGTTAATCTGGTTAGTATTAAGCAAACTGCCAAAATCATTTTTGCCAGCAGCCTTGCATTTTTAGTTCATGGGGAGGAGCTGTGGCTCAATGGTAGAGCACCTGTGTGGTATGTAGAAGGTCCCAAATTCAATCCCCAGCATCTCCAGTTAAAAGTTTCTGGTAGAAGGTGATGTGAAGGACCTCTGCTGAAGAGCCAATGCCAGTCTAAGTATACAACACTGACCATGATGAAGCAAGGGTCTGGTGCAGTATAAGGCAACTTCATGTGAGTATAGTACTCTTCTTTGGCCAGAGACTTGGTTTGAATGTGCCAGTGCTGTTGCATTATTGCCTTTATCCAGAGAATCTAGTGTGTGGAAATGGGTAACTACTCTGCCATTTCCTTGGTGGGTTGCTTTTCACTGAAGGATAGTCAAGAGTTTGCTTTATCTATGTCTGTTTGTAATCTCTCAGCATTTGAGAAGAACTTTCCTATCCTCTACTTTTCTTAGGTATTTTTGATGAGAATAATTTTGGACTCTAGACTTCAGCTATTGTTGTCATCAGGTATGTTGCATTTCAGTCTGTCATTCTTGGATTACAGGACCCCTGAATAAATGCGCAGTGCTGTACTGGTGGTCATAAAGAACAATCTTCTCCCATGTTGCAATGTGTGTGACTAGAGCTGAAGATGGGAGATAGGTGTGTTATTTGCCTCCAACTTGAACATTGATTGATTAGTACTGGGAGTCATGGAGCACCTATTTTTAATGTGCTTTTTAAGTTCTTGATATATCTGTCCCTGATTATAGCCTTTTGTAAGCCCATGTTGTTCCTTTCCCTCCTCATTGCTTGTGCACAGTCCAGGATATAAGTAAGAATAATCAAACAAGTGGCCATCTGCACTTTATTAACTCTGAAACTGCATGCATAAGTGAGTTTCCCTTTTTAAACTGGAGCCTTTCCTGTAAGAACCAAGAGTTCCAGTGTGAGTTGACTTTTTTTAATTTTCAAGAAAAATTTCATTGAACCATAAACTGACAAAACACAAAGTTTCACGATACATCCGAATTGAAACTTTGTAGAAAAAACCCTAACGTATATGTAGAAATACATGACTCCCGTGAACGGTCTGGCCACTTGCTTCTATAGCTGTCAAAGCTTGGAGCAGTGAGTGGGGACCTGGTTTCTGTGCCTGCCTGAGAGACTTCTGTGAACTCCAGGTTGGCTGAACCTTTGAAAAGAACCAGGGCTTTTTTTTTTGTAGAAAAAGGCCAGCAGGAACTCATTTGCATATTAGGCCACACACCTTGATGCCGAGCCAGCTGGAACTGCATTCCTGTGCATTCCTACTAAAAAGAAAAAAGCCCTGAAGAGAACATATATGGTTTGGAGTTGCAAAGTTTAGGTGACTGGATAATCAACCAGATTAACTGACTAAAACTGTTATGGTCAGTTTTTAAAGATGTCCTACTGAGTTGTGTAGAAAGCATTTTTAAAAATTGTATAAATGACAGACACAAAAGCTGTGATGGAGTTGGTTTTAGACAATGCTGTTCCCTCTCATAGGAAGGAATGCCTTTTCTAAGATGATGGCTGTCCCAGCATCAAGCTCCTAAAAGCAAAGTGTGCCCTTTCCTTAGAATGATCTGTTATACAAAGTAAGCCGTTAAGAAGCTGTATGATTGACCAACCTTCCCCCCCCCCACCCCAGCCAACAGCCACAATAATATAATTAGAAACCCACAGAAGTCCCTGAACTTGAGAATTCAGATTTAAACAAAAGATCTGGAATTATTTTGTGCCTGTCCTCCTTCAGAAAGTTTGCTATTTTGTATTGCCTAGAAATTCCTGGCCCTTATCCTTACCTTCAGGGTGGCAGATTTAATTAGAAAATATAATTAGCTTTCACCAGAGCTTGAATTAAGGCCGATTCACCATTGAGGAGTCCAGCAACATTTCTGAACCGCTCAAGAAGAGTGAGTTGGCCAAGCAGACTGGCATCTCCTTGATACTCCTGAGGTGACCTCACAGCTGATTTGGAGCCAAAGAAAACAAGGAGGTATTGAAACAATTCAGACAGAAGGATGGCATAGGTAATTGCCTCCTTAAGGCAATCAATCAATATAGGATGTAGCAATAAAGTAACACAGTCAATATCTGTAGTTCTTGAGTACAATCTGTAGGTGGTGGGATTCTAATTTATTTTCCAGAGGCACTTTCTAAAAAATAAATCTATTTTTCCTTTCTTGTGGTTTCAAGAGCCACACACTTGGTTTAAAATCTATATGCTATTTTCTTTGTGCAGTTGTCTAGATTTCAATGTTAAGAACGAATGAGAAGTTGGATTTAAAAAAAAAAAATCAGGTAATTTATGTCAGTAGCTCTAGCCTTTGATCATTATGGAAATACTTTGAATTTTTCCAGTTGCTTTAAATGCTTTGCACCCTTTAAGTTAGCATAACTATTCTGCAAAATTACTGATTACAATCTAGGCTGAAATCCTGTGGGCACTTTCCTGGGCATAAGTCCCACTTGATAACATTAGCCTTATTTCTGAGTATACCTGCTAAGCTAGCTCCCCGAGTCACATATTGCATAAAGCAACTCCCAAGTTGATGGGGTAGTGTATCCTTGCTGTCCTCAACATCCTGTGGACTTCCAGCTGCCTTTTTGAGATAGATGTTGGCCCCAGTCCTATGTCTGTTGCTACTTAATTGACCTCGGAAGGCCTGAGGACAGGCGAAAGTAGATGGCTGTGTTGGCAGGCAAGCTGGAAACAAGTACTGGGCAGCTTGAGCGGCTCAAGATAATGAAAGTACGCAAAGGGCTGAAAGCAGGGAACCCAAAGGGTAGTGTACAGATTGAGGGGCCAAGGAGACAATAGAGCTGGGGTAAAATCCTTCTTGTAGAAGGAATGTGCTTTAGCAGACAGGAAAGAAAGTGGAGAAATGGATGCTTTGAAAGGCTGGGGGATCAAAGTTGTATAGTTTCCAGTGGCATAGTTTCTGGACCTGAAAAAGAACTCTTTGCTTTGTGAGGATAGGAAGGATGTTTCTGTTAGGTGATGCTTCTCTTAGCACTGACCTGGCAACCACAGGGATCAGTCAGGGCCAAGACATTGTGTGGAAGCTCCGCAGACTTAAGTTCACAAAACCAGGTGGCCCCCTCCTCAGCTGCAGACTTCGCATGGGATACAAATCTTATAAGTACATTCATCTGGATCAGTTATTTAGGTAGAGGCAAACCACAGAAGCGTTCTTTTGCACATGACATAGCTCTACACATGCTTCACGCTGCACACTTCTTGCTTCCTCCGGGATGCTTCTCACATTATGGTTCTCATGTAAAACCAGACCACAGTTTGACAGGTACAGACAATCCCTCCCTCCTCTTTTGCCAGCTTCAAGTTGTGTAGGGATTTTGCTTGAGTTTGTGCTGCCTCCCCAAATCAAGGTCACAAACTATGACCTCTTAGGGGAGTAGGAAGTGTGCAAGAACAGGATATGATGGCAAACAGACATTTTAAATACAAGAGTTTTGGAAATTGCTTGCTTCCTAACCACTAGATGGTAATATCCAACTTTACTAATTTTACTTAATAAACATTAGTCTCCTCGTTTGTTAATTTTAAGGACTGTGATGATTTTTCTATGCTGTCTGCTTTATAAGAGATCCTTGTATTCTGATTGGCACTGGGGAGATAGCTGATTCACTACTAGTTTTTATGTTCTTAAAGGGAGAGTGATCCCTTTCCCTTTTGTCCTAATAACTTTGGGTGGATCCAGGAACCTATTTTCAGTCAATACCATGTAATCCAATTTGGTCTGTAACACATCCTCTATGTATTACTTGGTGATGTTTCATCATACAGTGCAACATCTTTTCCTCCCCTTTGTGGCTGTACCAAACATTCTGCCTGATGAAAAATTCAGAAAGCTCAAAAGCTAATGTATTTTATTTAGAAAATTTATCTGCTACCACCTCTTGGGAGGCTTGAAGAGGCTTGCTCACAATTATGAGATATTTTGGCTTGCCCCCACCCCCGCAAAAGGTATCCCACAGCCTTTGTTCCTAGAATTCTTCTGTGGACCAAAATGGCTGCCTACAGTCCTTCATGCTAGATAATTAGTGATGTCAGAACACCTGAGCAACTCCCCCCCCCCCGCATTGGTGGTAGTGAATTTGGATGTCATTCCTACCCAATAAGAATGAGGAGCAATGAAGTTCACTATCCAGCTATCCCACCAAGCTAATTAGCACTGCCTGCTATAACTTTGCTATGTGACGACAGAATTTCTTTCGCCTCTATCCTCACACATCCATGTTTTTTTCCTTTAAAGAGATATTAATCAGATCTCATCAGACTTCCAGCTAATGCATCTTCAGTGGTGACCACCATCTTTTCCAGCTCCTTATCTTGCTGCAAGAACTCAGCCTTGTCATAAACAAGACAGATCTATTTCCCCACCAAAAATTCTGGGGAAACAAGAGAGATCCATTAATACTGGCTGATGATGCTAAATGCCGCCCATTGCCCCCCCCCAGGCGGAATAAAGAGACATACACCAGATTGGATTGAAGGGCCACTTTATTAAACACAACGGCAAGGGGAAACATGGGGAACAGGTAAAGCCAGGGGTCAACGCGACCACCTCCTAGACCTGGAACTGGGCGAGCCCCCTGAGCCCCGGGTATGAGCCAACAAAATGGCTCAGACCCGGCCGGCCCGGCAACCTGATCCCGCACCTGAGCTCCGCCATCCCCACAGCCTTGCAGCCTAGGATGCGGACGTTCTCAGCGTGCCGGGATCCCAAGACCTCCTGGAGCAACCTTGGGCCGTACAGCTTGCAGTTCCCCAGGGAAGCCGTGCACCAAAACGGCGCGATGCAACGGGAGCTCACCAATCCCCAAAACATAACCCAACACAAACTGCCAGTGACCAACCTATACAGCTCCGCCATTCCAATTGCCAGCACCGGACATCAGCAGTACAAGGTAGGCAAAAACACACCCAGACAAGGCCAATACGTCTGAGGGCGAAAAATTCCTACCCGGCCCCCTAAAACGAGCGACCAGCCTCTGCCTGTACTGCTTGACGGGTGGGCGGGCGGGCCGACAACCAAAAAGAACTGCGTGTTTGGGGGCGGGAGCAGCCTTATAAGGCCACTCCTCGCCCCCGCCTTTAGAACAAACCATTGCCTCTCAATCCGCACGGGGAGGCAATGGGCGGCCCCCAGCCTCAGCGGTCTATGGACCGCCCGGCAGGGAAAGGGCCGGATTGCCCCCCCCAGGCGGAATAAAGAGACATACACCAGATTGGATTGAAGGGCCACTTTATTAAACACAACGGCAAGGGGAAACATGGGGAACAGGTAAAGCCAGGGGTCAACGCGACCACCTCCTAGACCTGGAACTGGGCGAGCCCCCTGAGCCCCGAGTATGAGCCAACAAAACGGCTCAGACCCGGCCGGCCGGCCCGGCAACCTGATCCCGCACCTGAGCTCCGCCATCCCCACAGCCTTGCAGCCTAGGATGCGGACGCTCTCAGCGTGCCGGGATCCCAAGACCTCCTGGAGCAACCTTGGGCCGTACAGCTTGCAGTTCCCCAGGGAAGCCGTGCACCAAAACGGCGCGATGCAACGGGAGCTCACCAATCCCCAAAACATAACCCAACACAAACTGCTATGGACAGCGCCAAGCCTCTGCTTAGGCCGCTGTACCCCCACTACAAAACACTAAGAAGCCCTTGCCATAAGTCAGCTAAAAATAGCTCATTGCCCTTCGAAGACAGATGGACACCGTCATCCCTGTATAATTCCGGGATGTCGGACAAAATCGAAGGATGGGGCACATAACCCCCAAGACCCGCACAAAGGGCTTTGCACAGGGCCCTGTTGGGCTTAATCCGGGCGCGCTCCAATCCGGTAGGGTCCCAAGCAGTCCGCCAAACTCGGCGCGGCAGCATGGCCGACCATAAAATGAGGACACCCGGCCACCTTCTGCTTATTAAGGCCAGATCCGTCTGGGCCTGGATCGAAAGGGCCCTCCCTTTAATCAGCCCCAAATCGTTCTCCCCCAAATGAATTACCAAAATCTGCGGAGGGGGGCCGCTTAGGTCCCTAAACAAAAGGGGGAGGAGACCGGGCCATCTCATACCACGACGGCCCTGCCATGTGATGACAGCTCTGTCGCTCAGGCCCAGCTGCGAACCGATCGGAGTCCTCCGGGCCTGATACGCCGCCCAAAAAACAATGCTGTGGCCACATATAAGGATCCTTTTCCTCCGGTCACCAGCCACAGCACCTAGAAGAAAAAACTATTAGACTGCAGAAAGGGGGGGGTGAAACACCAACTTGAAACAAATCACTTGGGCAATGGGAAAACATCCTAAGACTGCAAAGGCCGGATATAGGAACGGTATGCCCCGGACTTCCAATGCCCCACGCGCCGAATGTCTTCGCCCCCATAGCCTAGTGCTGCAGCAGTAGAGGCTGCCCCAATTCTAAATGAATGGGTACCAAATTTGCGCCCCCCCAAGGCCCAAAAGCTGCAGAGCCCTGCTAGTAATGGCCCAAAACTGGTACTTCGTCAGAGGGGCCTCGTTGGCATGGCGAAAAAGGGGGTCGTCCGATGACCCACGCAACTCAAGATAATGCCTGATAGCGGCAACAGGGCATAACTCGCGTTCCGCACACGAAACAACCGTTACAGTGCAGCCATGCTGCTTCTGATCTGTCTTCGAACGACGAACCCGGAACGACACACGGTCGCTAAATAAGCAAACGTCCCCAAACTGCAGGGCCCTGGCCGAAACATCGGTGCGGGAAAGTGTAACGAGCTCCGATACCCTAAAAGCCCCGAAGAAGGCCGTCAAAGCGGCACTGTGAAAAAGGGCCTCCTCGTAAGGGGAACCACAAACCAGGGCCCAGGAGGCGTGAAGCCCCTTAAGGATGGAAGGTGAAATAGGTTGCCGGCAATCCGCACGGGGTCCGGACTCACGGGACCAACCCTCCAACACCTTCTGTATGCGGAAATCCTTGGTATCATCTCGGTACCCCCTGGCCTTACACATGAAGGCAAGACCCGCGAGCTGGCCACGGATGGATTTCACCGATAGGCCCCTACGCCTCTGATGCATGCAAAACTGCAAAAACTGGTCAACAGGAATGGGCCAAACCTCAAGTAAACCGGCCCCTTTTCTAAAAACCACAAATTGGCTAGCAGCCCGGTCATATGACCTTTGAGTGCTGGGTGCAATCGCCAGATGGATTGCCCGGCTTACTTCCTCCTTCCAATCAGCCATAGTTCCGCCGGGATGCGCTCTGGCAACAGGTCGGCCTCTGGGGCTAATTGACGGAAACGGTCCATCTGTTGGCGAGACAGAGCGTCCGCCACCCCGTTACAGATGCCGGGAACATGCTTAGCCAAAACCAAAATGTTCAATTGTAAACAACGTAACGTGAACGCCCTGACGAGCCACATAACGGCAGGGGACTTGGAGGTCAAACTGTTAACAACATGAACAACCGCCATGTTGTCGCACCAGAAGTGAACAGAACAATTGGCCAAAGCCTCTCCCCACAGAAAAACAGCAACGACGATCGGGAAGAATTCGAGAAAAGTCAAATTCCGGCACAACTCGGAACCTAACCAATCCTGCGGCCAACGCTCTGCACACCAGTGCCTGCGGAAATAGACCCCAAAACCGGTAGAACCTGCGGCATCAGAGACTATCTGTAACTCGGCCTCAAGCTGCATGTCGGCCCGCCAGAAAGAAATGCCGTTAAAGTCCCTTAAGAACGTTTCCCAAACAGCAAGGTCCTCCTGCATCTCTCTCGTTACTCGGGTGAAATGATGCGGAGAGCGCAAGTTAGCCATCCCGTCGCAGAATTGCCTCAAAAAGGCTCTGCCCGGGGCCACCACCTTACAGGCGAAATTCAAATGACCCACCAACTGTTGTAACTCAAGCAAGGTGACCTTGCGCTTACTTAACACCGCTCGCACCCGAGCAAGCAAACTAACTCGCTTGTCTTCGGGCAGTCTAGAAAACTGGCGCACCGTATCTAACTCAATGCCCAGAAAGGTGAGCACCGTAGTTGGACCCTCGGTTTTCTCTGTAGCCAGTGGAACTCCCAGCTCTTCGGTTAGATCCACGAAGGCGGTCAACAACGCAAGGCACTGCCCAGAACCCGCGGGGCCCACGAAAAGAAAATCATCTAAGTAATGAGCCGTGTCACGTAAGCCCGTTCTAAAACGCAAAGCCCATTCTAAAAAAGAACTAAAGCGCTCAAACGCGGCGCAAGAAACTGAACAACCCATAGGCAAAGCCCTATCAACATAATAACTACCTTCGAAAGCAAAACCAAGAAGATCAAAGTCCTTGGGGTGAACCGGGAGAAGGTGGAAAGCTGATTTTATATCGCACTTCGCCAACTCAGCGCCCCTGCCGCACCGCCGGACAATTAGCACTGCACGGTCGAAGGAAGTATACTTCACCGAGCAAACCTCCGGGGGAATTGCATCGTTTACCGAACTACCCCTGGGGTAAGAAAGGTGGTGGATCAACCTAAATTCACCCACCGCCTTCTTGGGAACAACCCCCAGGGGGGAAACCCTAAGGTTAGGCAGGGGGGGAGATTTGAACGGGCCTAACACCCGACCCTCGGAACACTCTTTTCTGATCTTCTCCCTCACGATACACTCACAACCCTTAACCGAACGCAAATTGGGAGCAAAAAACGGTGCCCGGGGGCCCTGAAATGGAATTCTAAAACCAAAAGAGAACCCCTCGAACAGGTAGCGCGCATCGCAGGAAAGGGGATACAAGCTCAACAACCGCCTAAGAACCGTCAGCCGAATGGGGCTGGGACCCTTTTCCAGGGGGCTGCCCAGGCCCGCCGCCCGTCCGCTTGCCGGGCCACCGCTGCTTGGACCTGGTGCAGGCGGTGAAAGCGTGGGGGCCTCCACAGATAGGGCACTCGTGCCTATACTTACAGCCCTTCCTAGCGCACGAGCCTTGGGAGGTGAACTCCCAGCAAAGTAGCCGTGGCTGAACCGACTGCCCCGCGACGGCGCGGGCACCAGTAAAGGATGTAGCCGATGTCTTCTGGACCAAATGGCCACTATCAGATCGTTCCCCGGTGTTTGGTTTTGCCGGGGCCATAAGCTGCAGCCAAAGCTGCTGGTTAATCTGGTTCCACTGAAGACAAGGATTAACCGCTGCCCGCATACGGAACTGTTCGTCGTACTGGAGCCAAGCGCCCCCAGCGAAATCATTATATGCCCGGTATATAATGTCGCAGTACTGGAACAGTGGAGCGGCTCTCCATGGTTGGGCCCTGGCAATAACACCTGCATAAATAAGGAAACTGGGCAACCAATTGGCCCAGGTTCTATCCACTTTACGGTGCTTGAGCTTCTCGTTGTCCTTTTCGTCAAGCTCATCCTTGGATTTTTTCTCCAATTCCCTGTACAGTAGGCTAAACACGTCAACGTATTCGCCTCTAAGAATTTTTTCCCGAGTAGCAGCGGTAAGGTGATCGCCCAAGGGCATGGCAGGGTCCCCAAATGGCACAGCGTGAAACTCCAATGCGCTATAAGGAACTGGAGGATGGGGTGGGAACCCCCAAAAACCAGCCAGCTGCCCAGCCCACGACAAAGGCGTGGAAGAGGACTGCTGCCATCCCCAGGGCAAAACACCCACCGCTGGCCCCTGGCTAGCCGCCGCTAAGCCGGCTCCTAAACCACTGGTACCGGGGGCTACACCCCATGATGCCCAGGAAGCTCCAGGAACCGACGTCGAGGAAGAAGTACCGGCCAGAGCAAGGGAACTTTGTGTTGCCTGCTGACCCCAGGAAGGCGGTGAACACGCATAATTAGGACCAAACGCTTGAGGACAGGTGCCTGGTTTGGAACCCAATACTAAACTGGGCCCCCACGGGCCCCATGGCCAAGCAACACCCTGTTGTGTGGCAGGTAGCTTACCTTCACTAACCGGCGGCACCACCACGACAGCCTCAGGTTCCTCTCGCGGCTCGTCCTCGGGGGGGAGTCCCGGGTGTACAGCAGCACTGCTTCCCTCAGCACCCTGCAACACAGACAATCTGGCAAGCACCTCCTTTTGAAAAGACATGGTAGCCGCCCTGCCAGAGCCCAACAAGCCAGTAACCCTACGAGAAGGACCAGGCAAACCCATGGCCTCTTCTAAGGCAGCCAATTGATCAATAATGGCCTGCCTAGTCCGGGCTTCATCCGTCTCATCAGGCAGGGGCAGCTCTGGCTGGGGTCGCTTTGTAGGGCGCTTGGCGGGCTGCTTGCCCTTTTTATTCCCTTGGCCTTTCTTAGGCCCCATTTTTTTTTAATGGAGCCCCACCCTGAGCCAATCAGTAAGGTGGTAACAGAGTGCTCTCTCTTTTTCTTCTCCTTCCTCTTTTTTTTTTTTTGCAAGGAAAAAAGGAGAGGGGGGGGTGAATGCACAACACAATTCACCCCTAAACCAATGGGGCAGAAAGATGGGGCTTGCCTACCTGGCTCAAGTCCAACCCCAACCCACACCTAGACTGCCCAAGGAAAAAGCGCCTGCCTGCCCAGCCACCGGCCTACCAGGCCCCAAACACGAGAAGGAAAGGGGGGGGAGTGTCTAAAAATCCCCCCCGGCCAGCCGAAAAACGCCAAGCGGCCCGTGCGGCCTGACCAGGCCTGCTGGAGAGCCTCCTAACCAAACGCCGGGCCCACACGCGACTCGCGAAACTAGAAGCCGAAGGGGAGGGGGGCGCCGCGAAGCCTCGTGGCCACCCGGTAGCCTCACGTGACGCCGCTACAGGCACGCCGTCCGCCGCTATGCACGCCGCCAACGACCCGACTCAGAGCCTTCGGGAGAAAACGCGGCTCCGCCGCCGACGCGCCGGGCGCCCGCTCTCACAGGAGCCTCGTGGGCTCCAAACAGCCGCACGGCCTCGCTCCCTATCGGCCAACAGCGCAACACAGCTGTGCCAGGCCGACAACCAAAAAGAACTGCGTGTTTGGGGGCGGGAGCAGCCTTATAAGGCCGCTCCTCGCCCCCGCCTTTAGAACAAACCATTGCCTCTCAATCCGCACGGGGAGGCAATGGGCGGCCCCCAGCCTCAGCGGTCTATGGACCGCCCGGCAGGGAAAGGGCCGGATTGGCTTAACCCTTGCTGTGCCTCAGCTGCCATTTGCCTGCTGCTCAAGTGAAAGGATATGGACATGTCAGCAGCAGGAAAGTAAAGAGAATGAGAGAGAGAAGAGAGTGAGCAGAGTAGAGTTTTTTCACTTTGTTACTGTTTTTTTTTTTCCTGTGGAGCCAAACAGAACAAGTACCAAATGTCCTTATACTCAGCCTTTTCCCCAATGGGAATCTAGAGTGACTTGCATTGTCCTCCTCACTTTCATTATCTTGGAATATGAGGCAGAAATACCAGGCTTTGCTGTATTACAATCTGGAGTTACAGTACACAGAGTGGCTAAGTCATTAGTCTCAACTGTACTTGTTGTGAAGACTACATTCAACTGTGTCAAGAAATTGGAGTTTTCTTGTCCACAAACCAGGATCAATTTAGAATTGTTTCTTGAAGCACCCAAATATAAGTTTCTTGAAGGACCCAAACTTGGACATCACAACAAATTGAGGTTAGATCAAAGAGTTGCTGTACTATGACCAATACTCCCTCTAAGCTGTGGAGTCTTGCAAGCAAAATTCTACTTTGTGAGCTAGTGGCATTAAAGTTGTGAGCTACTGCATGAATTAGTTTGCTCTAGGCCCATTTTTTTCTGAGCTAAGACCAAAATGTGTGAACTAGAGGCTAAAACCTGTGAGCTAGCTCACACGTACTTATCTTAGAGGGAACACTGACCATGACCTGTTCGTGAGGAAAGAAAGGGATGGGAGAATGTGCAGGAGAATGTACCAGCCCATCTGAATACAGTATACAGGGCTTTTAAGCATGTTGCCCTGGCCTGTTCCAAGGAAGGGAAGGCAGTGCTAGGAAAGCTTTTTTGCCCTTCCTCCTTCGTTGCAAGTGTGCAGTATACTAGTCTAAAGAGGTTATTGAATGATGGCAAGGGAGTCCCTTGTAGGTGTTGCATTCAGAAAGGATGAATGGGAGTGTGCAGATGACACCCCCTTGCCTCAACTAGAAAAGGAAGACCTGCATTTTATCACACCCATCACAGATGTTGCTATCAGTCTTTGCTAGGCAAACAAAGTGCCTGAGGCAGTGGGTGTTAATTGGTAATTTACGTCCTTCCTGTCATGAAATGTTTCTTTGAGGCATTACCAGCTTCTGCTAACACTTCAGTCCTTGAATAAAGGAAGAGGAAAAAGGAAGGGGGGTTGTTCTATCCATATCCCCTTTTGAAAAGATGTAGTGCACACTCTGTTCCTTTAGACAGGTTGTTTGTTTGACATTAAATGTCCATTTGTCACTCTGTGTAGGCATCAAGGGTCCCACCCTTCAACGATACCCAAATGATGCCATCAACAGAGGTGAAGAGTTTGGGGGTATTCTCTGTCCATGGAGGCCCAGGTTGCCGCCACTACAAAGACTGCCTTTTTTCATCTGAGGTGGGCTCGGCAGTTGGTCCCTTATCTCGCCTCCTGTGATCTGGCCACAGTGATTCATTCCAGACTAGACTATTGTAACTCTCTGTATGTGGGGCTACCCTTGATTCTGCTCTGGAAATTCCAGTGAATGCAGAACACAGCAGCATGGTTGTTGACCTCAACGTCTGTGCAGGCTCAGATCCACCCAGTGCTGTGTGAGCTGCATTGGCTATCCAATGGGTACTGGATCTGTTTCAAGGGTTGGTCCTTACCTTTAAGCCCTATATAGACAGGGGCTGGCATATCTTCGGGACTGCCTCTCCCCATATAGGAACATAAGAGAAGCCATGTTAGATCAAGCCAATGGCCCATCCAGTCCAACATTCTGTGTCACACAGCGGCCAAATATATACACACACACACACACACTGTGGCTAATAGACACTGATGGACCTCTGCTCCATATTTTCATCTAACCCCCTCTTGAAGCTGTCTATGCTTGTGGCCACTGCCACCTCCTGTGGCAGTGAATTCCATATGTTAATCACCCTTTGGGTGAAGAAGTACTTCCTTTTATCCGTTTTAACCTGTCTGCCCCCCCCCCCCCCCCGCAGGTTCTGAGATCGAATGTGCAACATCTTCTTGTCCCTGATCCTAAGGACACTTGGTTGGCTTCAACAAGGGCTAGTGTCTTCTTGGTCCAGGCTCTTACCTGGTGGAATGAGCTCCCACTAGAGAACTGGGCCCTGCAGGACTTATCAAAGTTTTGCAGGGCCTGCAAGATGGAGCTCTTCCGCCAGGCTTTTAACTGATCCGGTGGGCATCCTTCTGTTACCAGGTAGCCTCCCCGGTATTTCTACCATCAATGTGACAATGCTACATTACCAGATATTGGCCTATACACTGCTGTGTGGCCATGCCTTCCTAGGCCTGTTGCTGATATGTTGTACTGTCCTCAAACTTTTTATGCTGTGTGTTTTAATGCTGTTTTATATTTTACTTTGTAATTGTATCCAATTTCTGTTGTAAGCCACCCTGATCCCGCTTGCAGGAAAGGGCGGTATATAAATCTAAAAAACCCCAAATTAAATTAAAAATTAAATTTAAGCCAGAAGTGCCAAACTCATTTGTTACATGGGCTGGAACTGACATAACTGTTACTTTGTTGGGCCAGGCTATGTGTGCCATAAAACGTAACCCCCAGTATCAGAGATATAAACTTTATAAAGGACACAGGCAAACCCAACTAACTATAATATTTTTTATTCAAAATACAAATGTGCTTTAAACATTAACACCCATACAATATTTATTCAAAGTATCTCCCGGATGGCTGCCCTCCCACTTCCACCGCCCATTACTCTGCAGGGGCCTCTGTCATCCGTCAATCAAGGTACTGACCAGTTGCTTTTTGGCCAGATAAGAGTCCTGCGTGGGCCACAGGCTTTTCTTTAGGTTCCTGTTAATCTGGAAAGCAAGAATGGCAAAGTTTGTCATGTGCGACTAAAAATTTCAACTGTTAATGCTACCTTATATAAAATGTGTCACGTTAGTTACGATATTTATGTTTTTAAATTAATCACCTGTATAAAGTGCATGTGGACCAAGTGAATGTTTATGGTTGCGTCACAGTCGGACTAGCTTAAGTTATAATATATACAGGAAAATACATGAGACAAGGTGAAGCAAATTCAAAAAAAGTGATGAGAGTCTAAGCCAAAGAATAGTAGGAAGAAAGAATATCCTATAACGATTATCACGTTGGTGGAGATGTTGTATTCATGTGAACCAATATCCTAATTGTCAACCCTGTAAATTACCTCATGTACTGAGAAAATGTGATCTATCCACATGTGGATGAAGCTGTGAGTAATCCATTTTCTCAGAAACCTGCCACATGGACCATGGAGATCCTGCTTCAAGCTCCTGATCAGCTCTCGGATGATCTTGGGACAGGTACACTGTTAGTTTAACTTATATAATATCTTTATTAGGAAAAGATGGAGGTGGGGGCAATTGATGCTGAGTTCCTAGAGGAAGAGTAGCATAAACTGTGTGGACTGGAAATTGAACTTTCAAAAAATAAATGTAAATTAATGGCATCTCAAAAACAGGACTGAAAATGAAGAATATGTATTATATTTCCTCCTCCTGAGCATGTACTGAAACATTTTTGGAAAAATACTTTGAATCCAATCCCATTTTATATATTCAACAGAATTACATGGCAATTTTTCCTGTACTGTACCACTTCAGACTGCTGAAGAGTATGTAGGGCCAGGAGAATGACAAGCATTCAAATATTTCCCCATATAAAGACTCCTGTTCATAGAAAATAAGCATTCTTTAGAGACGAGTTCCACCTAACTCTCTGTTTTGTATGCTCTTTTCTTCATGTATTGAGATTCTACACACACACACACTTCAAGGAGTCCATTCAGATATGCAGCCCACATGGAAGCAGCTGGAGGAAGTATTTTTTGCTGCAGAAGTATAGGCCCACTTTGCTTTTCTCTCATCTAAGTGAGGCTAAGATGTGGAAATGACTGGCTTAAAATTTGCTATGCATATACCCTTAGAAAGCATGCTAATTTGGGAACAGCCCCCACCCCACTATCTGTTTAAATTATGATAGATAGCATGCAGTCAAACCAGGGTGTGATTATTTGCAAAATCTTTGAACTCAAGAATTCTGATAGAAGTGTTGTTGTTTTTTAAATCAATCGAGATGAGGTTGCCAGATTCCCCCTGGCCATTGGCAGGGCGTGAACGTTCAGGGTTGCCATATCCAGGTAGGGAAACTCCTGGAGACTGGGAGATGAAGCCTGGGGAGGGCAGGGACCTCAGTGGGGTACAGGGCTATAGAGCACCCCCCCAAAGCATCAATTCTCTACAGGGGAACTGATAGCTGTAATCTGGATTTGAAATGTAATTCTGAGGCATCCCCAGGTCCCACCTAGAGGCTGGCTCATAGTTAGGGTTGCCAAGTCCAATTGAACAAATATCTGGGGACTTTGGGGGTGGAGCCAGGAACAAGGGTGTGACAAGCATCATTGGACTCCAAAGGGAGTTCTGGCCATCACATTTAAAGGGACTGCACACCTTTTTAAATGCCTTCCTTCCACAGGAAATAATGAAGGCTAGGGGCACCTTCTTTTGGGGCTCATAGAATTGGACCCCTTGGGCCAATCTTTTTGAAACTTGGAGGGTATTTCGCGGAGAGGAGGGTATTTCGCGGAGATGCTATACTGAAAATTTGGTGCCTCTGTCTCAAAAAACAGCCCCCCCCAGAGCCCCTGATACCTGCGGATCAATTCCCCATCATTCCCTATGGGAATTGTTCATGGAGGTGCATGATAGCTGTGGGGGCGGGGCTTCCCCCGCCAGCCAGCTGGCTGGGGGAGGCGGGAAGCCTGTAAAACCGGGGGTCCCCCGCTGGGACCTGGGGATTGGGAAGCCTACTCATAGTACATGGAAAACTCCACATTTTACATTTTTTCTATTGTTTTACATTTGTCCATTGTTTTAGCCCTTAGTATGAGCGATATTTCTTCAGCAGGAAAAGGAGGAAGATCTTGGAAAAAATAGAAAAGTGACAGACTCAAACTTGGGTCTGTCCAATGACCAAAGATGAGTAGCATACCTGTTTGAAGAGAGTACTGATAGGAACATGGATTTAAAAACATGCCTGCTGGGTGAGAAATCAGATACTGGCCTTTCCTCCCTAAACTATTCAAAAGTCACTTTTAAATCGGATTAACATTTTAACAAGCACTTCATGGTTTGCTCTCTGCAGGGAGGATGAAAGAGCAAGGAGATTCTTTAGCTCTTTGCTGTATCTTTAAGTAGCAGCTTTCTAGGGCTTTCATTTTTTATTTTTTTAACAAAATTTATGACCACGAATTACAAAAAATACAATGTAATTGCAAAATCCACACTGATTCACATTCTTTCTCTAAGGCAGAGCTTTTGTTCTGGGAGAAACACACTGGAATAGAGTTCTGGAACCTCTCCATGGAAATAAAATTTGGGGGAAAAATGTCTAAAAGTTCATGAGGGGCACAGGGGGAACATGACAGTCTTTTGATCCAACAAAACATATTAAAACATGGTTGCTTCAAGGTCATCATTCAGCATTAGGCACACACCAAAAATAAGACCTGAAAGAGAACTGAGGAAGTTGGTGACATGTCTAAAGTTTGGGCTTTCCTTTAAAAGTAGAGGCAAGTCTGTGGCACATGAAAATAATATTGTTTCAAAGAATCCCATGTATTTGTTCTTCATTTCCCTCTTGAGAGTTCTAGGAATAAAAACCTGCTCTAAGGTATCACCTGGTGAATTTACAAAGGACAACTTCTTTCAGATATATATGCCTGTTTGAGACTCCAGTGGCATCTTAAAAGGTAATAACATTTATTTCTATGTGAGCTTTTGGGAATTATGTCAAATCTTAAGGGGTCATAGGACTTGTGTTATTTTTATTATTTATTTAAAACATTTGTGCACTGCCTTTCAAGAATTCAAGGCAGCTTACAATGTAAATAAAACATAAAAACACATACAAGATCACAATTTTAAATCTCTGAACTACCAATAAATAAACTAAATTAGCCAAATGTAATTCCCTAAATAGAACTGTCTTCAACTGCCTTCTGAAGACTGAAAGTGAGGGGGCCAGGCACACCTCCTGGGGGAGGTGGTTCCATAACTTTGGGGCTGCCACCAAAAAGGCCCTCTCTCAAGTGCTCATTATATGAGCGTCTTTGATTGGTGGGACAATCAGAAGGGCCTCTCCCTGTGATCTTAATTCCCAAGCAGGAATGCATGGGAGAATATGGTTTCACAAATACTGCGGTCCCGAGCAATGTTCCTTTTAAGCTGTGGAGTCTTGTGAGCAAAAATTCTACTTTGTGAGCTACTGACATTAAAGCTGTGAGTGAACAATTTGGCTACTGCAAATTAGTTGGCTCTGGGGCCATCCTTCCTGAGCAAATCCTTCTTGAGCCATCCTTCCTGAGACTAAAAAACTGTGAGCTAGCTCACACTAACTGGTTCCAAGTAGGGTTGCCAGTTCGGGGCTGGGAAATACCTGGAGATTTTGGGGTTGACTTACAATGAAGAGCTTACATGCCTAGGAGACTGATGAAAATCTTTTTGCATGTGAAATACGGAAAACAGCATTGCCTCCTCATTATAAGGCAACTTTGAGGAAGAATCTCTGATTTGAAACGGTCTTCCAAGATCCAGATGTGTCCATTGTTTCACTACACAGCTGCATGATTTCTATGAAGAATTATTTTTTGGCTGTGAGATTACCAAAGGAATTGCATGTTGATCTCTTTATTTGATGAACAAAGCAGGAGTCAAGTTGCACCTTTAAGACCAACCAATTTTTATTTAGAACGTAAGCTTTCGTGTGCTCTTAAGCACACTTCATCAGACGAGGAATCCAGCACAGTGAGCAAAGCCATACATAGTTGAGCAGAGCCATACATAGCTGGTAGGCAGTGGCTCAGAATGCAACATGGTACAGATTTAAGAACCAATGACAGTGAAATAAAATTATTTGGCAGGCAGTGGTTTAGAATGTAAAATAGTACAATGACAGAACAGTAAAATTAACAAATTCAGCAAACCTTTGATCTGAGTAGCATGAGCATGCGAAAGCAACAAAACAGCAGTATGCAGTAAAATTAACAAACTGAGCAAACCTTTGATCTGAGTAGCATGAGCATGAGCATGCAAAAGCAACAAAACAGTAGTATGTCAAAATGTGAGATTGTCTGTCAATGACAATGGGAGATGGGTTCAATATATGTAATGGAATAAGCAACCAAAGTCCCTATTTGAGTGTGTCAATACAGCTAAAAGAGAAATACATTGGATAGTGATGTTCTTGTCCACCTAATTTACTTTTTAACATGTAAACATAATTCTAGTTTGCCATAGGAAAAAGGAATACAATAAAATATAGTGAAAATGGGAAAAGCATATGTAAAGAGATATACAGCCAATATACCTATTTTGAGTTTGTCAATACAAATAATTATACTGATACACAATTCACATAAGAAATAATGTACTGGTACTGTCCATCCTTTAGTCTGGAGAAAAGACAAGGTTCCGCTATTCCTTGCTGAAAACCTTGTTCCTTCAGCAACGCAGTTAACTTCTTGTGCCAGGCTCATGCAGCCTGCTTCAAGCCGTACAAACACTGATTCAGTTTCCAAGGTTCTCACTTCCTTTCTCTTGGAAGCCATCTGGTTGCTTCATGTAGATCTCCTCATTGAGGTCTCCTTTCAGGAAGGCTGTCTTGACATCAAGATTATTCACATGCATTTTTCTTGATGCTGCCATGCTCAACAAAGTTCTTAGGGATGCATATTTGACAACAGGTGCAAAAGTCTCAGTCAGCTCCAGGTCTCTGAGTAAAGCCTTTTGCCACTAAACGTACTTTGTACTTGTCTATTTTCCCAGCAGCATCTCTTTTCACTTTAAACACCCATTTGCAGCCAACTGCCTTTCTACCTGGGGGCAGACTGTTTAGTGTCCATGTCTGTTTGCACTGCAAGGATTCAAACTCATCTTCAATTGCCTGCTTCCATTTTTCGTTTTCATCCTTAGGCAAGTCACTTATTTTCTCTAGGTTCTTCTGCAGATTGCAGAACATTACAAACACCATATCTGGCAGGCAGGGCTGGATCTAGGGGGGGCACAGGGGGTGCTTGCCTCGGGCGCCGACAGGGGGAGGCACCAAATTGGATATGAAGTCCATTGTACTCTATGGGACCATAAGATAGAATGGCCCATAAGGGGGCCCCATTTTTTAATTTTGCCCCCCCCTCAAAAAACATGTAGATCCGGTCCTGCTGGCAGGTGGTACTCCCTTGTTGCTCCTCTGAGATTGCCTCACAGTACTGCCTGTCTCCCCTTCTGGTCCAGCTTGATCTGCCTTCCCTTCTGCTTCTGGGGTGCTTTCTGGCCTACCTTGTGTCAAGTCCGTAGATTCAATAACGAGGCCTTGTTGATAACAAAGTAACTAGTTTATTGATATCATAGCTCTCGACTACAAGGAGATTGAAAGACTAAAGATCATACAGTAGAATGCAATCATATAAGGTACACTTCAAAGGGATTCTTGAGGGAGGGGTACTATGCAGGGCACATTCACACATTGATGTTACAATTTCGTTCTCAGGCCTGTTTTGGCCTTGAGCGTCTCTTCGGCTCCAACCTCCCCCGATGCCCGGCCTGAGAAGGCTCTATAATCTCTTTCACATATTCCCATTTCAAAGCACAACTACATAACAAAGGAAAGGAGGGGGGTGAGGAGAATTCAAGTTAGAAGCATTGGCATACAGTATGGCTTTTACCCAGGATGCTTCTCTCCTGAACCAAAGAGTGAATGCAGGCTTGACCAGAGTTAAAGCAGACTTGACACCTTGAGGGTCGGCACTACTGGCAGTCAGCCAATCGACCATTTCAGTGAGGGACATTCCTGCATCAGTTTCCTGATCTTCCTGCACTGTGGGCTTCGCTGTCTCAGGTATCAGGGGTACACTGCTCTCATCAATATGCACAACATTGCATTCTTTAGATAACGGAGTCTTTGGATCCATCACCCTGTAGCCTTTGCCTCCTTGGGCGTAGCCAACCAGGATGCCTACTTCTGCTCTAGCATCTAGCTTTCGCCTTCTTTTCTCAGGGATGTGGGCAAACACTTTGGATCCACAACATTTCAGGTGTTTTAGGGATGGCTTTCTATCATGCCAGCCCTCAAAAGGTGATTTATCTGTGACTGTAGAAAGAACTCTATTGTGCAGATATACAGCCATAATCAGAGCTTCACCCCAGCATTGCTCTGGCAGGTTTGCTTGAATCAGCAGACATCTAGTCATATTCAGCAAAGTCCTGTTTAAACGCTCTGCAGAGCCATTCTGCTGTGGGCTGTAACCAGCAGTGGTCTTATGCTGAATTCCTTCCTGCTCTAGAAAACTCTGGAACTCATGGTTGCAGTAAAGAGTGTCTCTGGAGCTTTTCCAAACTTATTTTTCACTGCAGCCACATACACTTTGAACTTCTCTAAGACTTCAGTCTTTGATTTCAAGAGGTATGCATACACAAAATGAGTTTTCCCCTCTTGGAAGGTCAGCACATACTTGTTTCTGCCTGTGCTTTCTTTTATTGGGCCTATAATGTCACTTCTTACGGTCGCTAGAAACTTCTCGTTGTGCATTGGCTTTCTCTTGCCATAGGGTTGCGCTGTGCCTTTTCCCTTTATACACACATCACAAACTTGCAACTCTTGGCCTCATTCAGTAAACTTTACTTCACATGCAGTCAGCAACTTATTAACAGATCTCACATTCCTGTGTCCCAGTCTTTTATGCAAGGCATTATCTGGTGTATCATAGTCCAACACATACTTTAACCATTGAACTCCAAGAGCACACTCAGTTGCCATTTTCCATAAAAGGAAGTTATCCCTGCTTAACTTCAGGATGCTTAGCTTGGGAGAGTTTTCCATATTACATATAACCTGTTCAGATGGCTGTAACATCATGGTTTCCTCACGAGTTGCAGGCAAAGATGCTGTTCCAGAATCAGCAGGCATGTGCCTCTCTCTGGGTCTTCTAGCTCTGTTCCTCCAACGGGACATCAAAGATAATCCATTCCTGTAATTCCCCAGCAATCAGCCGGCGAGTGCAAGCGATGGGAAAGGAGATTCCTTCAGATGCAAATTCATGGAGAATCACCTCAGCACTTCTCTATGCCTTTCTTAGCTAATTCCCGCCTTGGCTTTTGCTCACAGCTATAAAGCTTACTACGGCCCATAACCTTTTGTTAGGGTTTAGATATACGATTAGCAGAGTAACATGGAGAGAACCACAAAATAACAGACAGGCACACGGTTTAGCTTAAGAATAAAAGTAGTTTACTTTACTAATGAGGAAAGGGATGACTGGTATTCTAGAAAACAAAGAGAGGATTCAATATCCTAGCTAGCTTCTAAGCTACATCTCGAATCTCTCGAGTCTTAACTTCAACTGCATGGAGATCTAAGGGCTTAACACAAAGGGCAATAAAAGTTACCATATGCTCCCCTAGACCACCACCCAAATATATGGATTAGCCTATTAGGGCTCTCCCTCAATGGTCACTATGCATATTGACACCTAGCCTCTGGCGGGAAGTACGTGCAAACGTTCTCATTGCCTCTACCAATCTCACTGGCTAAACATCAGCATGTATATTCAAACACTTAATTAACTCATGACAACAGGAAGTGAAATTGCATCAAAAACCCAACAATGTCCCCCTTCTGCTGAAGGAAATTGCTTCATTTGGGAGATTTCCTACAGGCTCTGAACCTTTGATCTGTCACATCCTTTATATACAGTTCCTTAGTGTTGCATGTTGGTTGAATCATAACCAACTGAATGCAGATTTCCAGAGAACAGCAAGGAGAGATAAGGAGGCCTTCCTGAAGGAACAATGCAAAGCAATAGAGGAAAATAATAGAATGGGAAGGACAAGAGATCTATTCAAGAAAATTAGAGAAATCAAGGGAATGTTTCATGCAAAGATGGCCATGATAAAGGACAAAAATGGTAAGGACCTAACAGAAGCAGAAGAGATCAGGAAGGGGTGGCAAGAATACACAGAAGAATTATACAAGAAGGATCTCAATGTC
Source organism: Heteronotia binoei (assembly GCF_032191835.1). NCBI lineage: Eukaryota > Metazoa > Chordata > Lepidosauria > Squamata > Gekkonidae > Heteronotia > Heteronotia binoei. The sequence continues at coordinate 141,155,755 of NC_083227.1, forward strand.
CCAGACAACCATGACAGTGAAATCGATGACCTTGAGCCAGACATCCTGGAGTGTGAAGTCAAATGGGCTTTAGAAAGCATTACTAACAACAAAGCAAGCGGAGATGATGGTATCCCAGTTGAGCTATTCAAAGTCCTAAAAGATGATGTTGTTAAAGTGATCCACACATTGTGCCAACAAATTTGGAAAATCTGTTGACATAAAGTGGCCACAGGATTGGAAAAGATCAGTTTATATTCCAATCCCAAAAAAGGGTAATGCCAAGGAATGTTCAGACTATCGCACCATTGCACTCATTTCACATGCCAGCAAGGTCATGTTAAAGATCCTACAAACTAGGCTTCAGCAGTATGTAGATCGGGAACTTCCAGAAGTTCAAGCTAGGTTTCAGAGAGGTAGAGGAACTAGAGATCAAATTGCCAACATTCGCTGGATTATGGAGAAAGCACGAGAGTATCAGAAAAAAGGCTATTTCTGCTTCATTGACTATGTTAAAGCCTTTGATTGTGTGGATCGCAACAAACTGTGGCAAGCCTTAAAGAGATGGGAGTCAGACCACCTCACATGTCTCCTGAGAAACTTGTATAAGGGTCAAGAAGCAACTGTCAGAACAGGATATGGAACAACTGATTGATTTAGAATAGGAAAAGGAGTTTGACAAGGATGTATATTGTCACCCTGCTTATTTAATTTATATGCAGAGTACATCATGCGGAATGCTGGCCTGGATGAAGCAGAAGCCGGAATTAAGCTTGCCTGAAAAAGCATCAACAACCTCAGATATGCAGATGATACCACTCTAATGGCAGAAAGTGAGGAGGACCTAAAGAACCTTTTGTTGAGGGTGAAAGAGGAGAGCACAAAAGTAGGCCTGAAACGCAACATCAAAAAGCTAAGCTCATGGCATCTGGCCCCATCACACCTTGGCAAATAGAAGGGGAAGACATGGAAGTAGTGACAGACTTCATATTTCTGGGATCCAAGATCCCTGCAGATGGTGACTGTAGCCATGAAATTAAAAGACATTTGCTCCTTGGGAGGATAGCTATGGCGAACCTGGGCAGTATAATAAAAAGTAGAGACAGCAGCTTGCCAACAAAAGTTCATGTAGTCAAAGCGATGGTATTCCCAGTAGTAATGTATGGCTGTGAGAGCTGGACTATAAGGAAGGCTGAGCGCAGAAGAATAGATGCTTTTGAGATATGGTGCTGGAGAAGAATCTTGAGAGTCCCTTGGACGGCAAGAAGATCAAATCAGTCAGTCTTAAGGGAAATCAACCCAGACTGTTCCCTGGAAGGTCAGATGCTGAAATTGAAGCTCAAATACTTTGACTACCAAATTGGAAGCGATCAAACCCTAGAGAAGACCCTGATGCTGGGAAAGACAGAAGGCAAAAGAAGAAGGGGATGGCAAAAGACGAGATGGCTGGACAGTGTTACTGATGTAACAAACACGAATTTGAGCAGACTTCGAAGGATGTCCATGGGGTCGCAAAGAGTCGGACTCGACTGTGTGATGGAACAGCAATTAAAACGTTAAAACTCCAGTTGCAAAACACATTATTTAGTGTAGTTTAAATGCACTCAATGATTGGGCAGCTGACAAGAATAGTGGATTCCTGTGGTACTAGAATAATCCTCCTGCACTGGGCACAATGGGAGGGGGGTATCACTCTTTCTCATTAATAGGAATGATCATCACATAAGAAACTGTAATGTCTTAAGTGGTCCACATTGGCATGACAGCAGGATAAGCCAAGTTAGTACTTTTAATATTCGAATAATGGACATAAGGTACTTCATGGAACCTAGAGCCAGCCTATGGATTTCACTTGTGCTGATAGCATAAGGTCAAAGCCAGGACTGTGGCCCATTATTAAAGTAGTCCATTTTCTTTTTTCCCTTGCTTTGGCATTTAGAGAATTGGAGGTGGAATTGTACACCTGTTATTGTTGGCATTGTACTTGTTTGTGCCGTATGGCCCACCATAACTACAGGCTCAAAACACAGTGTTGTAAGCTCAAGTAAAATTAGAACAGATCTCCAGAAGAATGGCTGGCAGTGCTACATAAGGGATGCATATATTTTTAACGCTCTGAAGCTCCAGCTGGATAGTGCCCGTGCCAAGTAACATACATGCCCCTTCAAGATATGCTTAGATTATTTTTGGAACCTTGGAAAAGTTAAGGCAAATTAGCCTGTCATACTGTAAATTGGTGTGGGTGCGGGTGTGTGGGAGAGAAAATGTATGAGAGTGAAATTGACTAGACCAGAGCTGCTCACCCCTCTCGCCTAGTAAATTTCACATATAATCAGAATGTTATTGAATTCAAATTAGCAAAAAGAGATTCAAAAGGTTTTTTTCCTGCATACAGGATACCCACTGCCCAATCCTCTATCATATCAGTGATACTGAATTAAGGCTAGTTTAATTGTGGAAGTAAGTCCTTCCTGTTGGCCTAGGTGCATAATTATCCCTAATAAGCTTTAATAAGACCTCTTTGCGGGCCTTGGATTCAGCAGGAGCTCACAGGAGTGCAGCTCCTGAACCTTTCTGAGGGTTCCCCCTCCTCCTCCCCACCTTGTTCATTGAATAGTAGGTGCAGCTGCATAACAATCCCTGGATGAGCTCCACCACCTCTTTTTCTACAAAGCGACCCCTGCCTCTTGGTAATATATACTGAGCAACGTGGGAGCCATTTTCCCAGAATACATTCATGATGCTGAGAAGTGTGTGTAACTAGAGTAACCATGTGGATGGGGTTATTATAAAGGTCCTTCTCATCAGATGGCTTGGCCATTTATTTGTTTACTTTATTTTCTATCCAGCCCTTCACTCCAGTGGGGACCCAAAGCATCTTACATGGCTCTACTCTCCTTCATTTTATACTCATACCAGTTTGGTGTGGTGGTTAAAAGCAGTGGACTCTGCTCTGGAAAACAAAGTTTGATTCCCCACTCCTCCACATGTAGCCCGCTGGGTGACCCTGGGCCAGTCACAGTCCTTTCAGAGCTGTTCTCTCAAGAGCAGTTTTCGAACGAGCTCTCTCAGCTCCACTTACCTCACAGGGTATCTGTTGTGGGGAGAGGAAGGGAAGGTGATTGTAAGCTGCTCTGAGACTTCGAGGGAATGGCAGGATATAAATTTAAAGCACCACCTCCTCCTCCTCACAACAATCCTGTAAAATAGGCTAGGCAGAGAGTGTGTAACTGGTTCAAGGTCACCCAGCAAACTTCCATGGCAAAGCAGAGATTTGATTTCCCAGATCTGAGTCTGACACTTAACCATTATACCACACTAGGACCGATTCCCCTCTCACTCGCCTCTTCTCCATGGGGCTTCTGTTGGATTTCTCACTATCTGCCCTGGGGCTGCAACTAGCTCTGCCTCTTTCATGCAGCAAACAAGATCCTCTAAAAACTGGTTTCTGTTTGCTGTGCAAAAAAGGCGAAGCGAGTTGCAGCCCCGGGGCAGATAGTGTGAAATCCGACGGAAGCCCCACGGAGAAGAGGAGCATGAGAGCGGCATAAGGCTAGTGGGAAATCCGTCTGGCTCTCATCGCGGCATAGGAAAGACCCATCTGATCACATCCCAGATGGAGGATTGAGGCGACAGAACTTTTCTTCTCTCACTCCTATTCAATCATTGTAAAGTAGGAACTAAGACACTCTTCTTCATTTAATGCATGTTACCTTCTAGATCCCAAACCTAGCTTTGAATAAAAACAAACAATGTCTGGCATGTGTGGGGAAAAAATCCAGCATTGTGACTAGAAAGCAGGTTTCTCTCAAAATGTATACATGGATGTAAGAGAAAACTCTTTACAGCAGAAACTAATGGAAATGCTGAAAACTCCCAAATATTATGTATTTATTTCATCCCCCACTTTCTCCCTAATAGAGACAAGTGCAGCTTACATCATTCTCCCCTATTCTACTATTAGATGACCTCTTGTTCATGCTTTAGCATATCTCAGATTCCCTGTTTATAAACCATAGTCCTAGGGTTCTACTTTTTGAAAAATCATCGGCTACCTTATCTCTATGGTGGACTGAATGCAATAGGTAGGGTAGGTGTCAGGCAACACTTAAAGAAGGTAAAATGTATTCTAATTTTGTGTAATTGCAAATATTGCCAGGCATGATTAATTCCTTATTTGCAGAGCTGGGGGAAGCATTTAGTTCAGGTCTCACGACTGCTTTTCACTACCATTTATCACAGCAGCAATTCATTTTCCCTCCCTATGTAAAGATAAAAGGGTTTGCTTACAGTCCCATTTCAAGCAGAATTATACCCTTGTAAACTCACTGAAGTCAAGGAACACAGAAGGGTGTAACTGGGTTTAGGACAGAACAAAGTTTGAATTCAGTGGCACCTTTAAGACCAACAAAGTTTTATTCAAGATATGAGCTTTCGTGTGCCACACACTTCCTCGGATACATTGAAATGTTCTCTTTAGGATAACACTGTTAAGACAGTTATCCTATATTTGCTAATTATTATCACTATCCCACAAAGTCCATATTTTTTTCTTTAGCACCAGCTCAAAAAACAGCACCAGTTCAAACTCAGATATTTGGCAAGACTCAGTGTATTGAGAACTTCTTAGCCTAGTATTCTGCTGAGCACACAGCATGAACAGGAGACAGAAGAGCCACATGGTAGATGGGGAAATGATGCAATCTGCTCTTTGGAATTTAAAGCCACTTAAATTCCTGATTTTTTTTTCTTTTGCACTTTGTGCAGCTGTTTCATTTAACACCCTGAGAATTACTCATCCTGCTCCACTCCACTCCCCCCCCCCCGCCCCGCCTTCCCACCCATCCCAATCCTTGCAATGGCAACCAGGTGCAGACTAACAGCTCTGGAGTCATTCAGCTGTACAAACGTGGCCATATGGGCCAAGCTGAGATTGGGGTTGGTGTTCAGAAGGCAAATCCACTGCAAAAGGACATTAGGTCAAGTTAAGAGTGGCACAAACATCTGAGACCCCTGGACAAAGAGCTGCAAATAAAAATACATATATCTGTCAGCTTGAAACAACACAGCCCTGCACTCCTGGAGCTCTGTGTACAAAACCTTGAGAAAACTGTGTCAGAGCTGCTTCAAGGGTCAGATGGAATCAGAAGCATTTTAAAGAAGCGGTATTATTTTTCCACAGGCAGAGGAAGGAAACCACAGATACTATGCTCCAGTCCTATGTACATTTGAAACTACTTGTTAAGACCCATCCTCTGCTTTTCCTAGGGCAAAGCAGTTTGGAGAGCAGGCAATTTGAAACAGACAAGCTTTGGCCTCCTCTTCAGTACCAATAATTCCTTAAACAGATAGAAAAAGAAGCCATCAGGCATGTGTGTGATGTATAGTTAAGGCCCTTATTTGGGAGTAAGTCATAGGCTGACAATGAAGAAATTGAAATTGTTAATGATTTTCTATTTCTTGGCTTAATCATCAACCAAAAGGGAGACTGCAAGCAAGAATTCAGAAGGAGACTGAGACAGGGAAGAACAACCATTAAGGAGCTAGAAAAGATCCTGAAGTGTAAGGATGTGCTGCTGGTGACTAATATCAAGATAATTCATATTATTATATTTCCCATTACTATGTATAGATGTGAAAGTTGGACAATGAAGAAAGGTGACAGGAAGGAATGTGTTGGAGAAGAGTTTTACAGATACTGTGGACTGACAAAATAACAAGTGGGTTCTAGATCAGACCAAGCCTGATTTTTTCCTGGAAGCTAAATTGACTAAATTGAGACTATCATACTTTCATCATATTCTGAGAAGACAAATGTCACAGGAAAAGTTGAAGGCAGCAGGAAGTGAGGAAGACACAATATAAGATGGATTGTCTCTATAAAGGGAGCCCCATGCCCTCAGTTTGCAACACCTGAGCAATACTGTTAACAATAGAACATTTTGGAGGTAATTAGCAGCAGTATGTGTGAAAAGGATCTAGGCATCTTAGCGAAGCATACGCTGAACATGAGTCAACAATGTGATGTGGTGGCTAAAAAGGCAAATGTAATTTTGGACTGTATCAACAAAAGTATACAGATCACATGAAGTGATGGTATCACTTTGCTCTGCTTTGGTAAGATCTCATCTGGAGTATTGTGTTCAGTTTTGGGCACCACATTTCAAGAAGGACATAGACAAGCTGGAACGGATCCAGAGGAGGGCAACAAAGATGGTGAGGGGTCTGGGGATCAAGTCCTATGAAGAAAGGTTGAAGGAGCTGGGGATGTTTAGCCTGGAAAGGAGACGGCTGAGAGGTGATATGTTCACCATCTTCAAGTACTTGAAGGGCTATCATATAGAAGATGGTGTGGAATTGTTTTCTGTGGCCCCAGAAGATAGGACCAGAACCAACGGGTTGAAATTAAATCAAAAGAGTTTCCGGCTCAACATTAGGAAGAACTTCCTGACCATTAGAATGGTTCCTCAGTGGAACAGGCTTCCTCAGGAGGTGGTGGGCTCTCCTTCCTTGGAGGTTTTTAAACAGAGGCTAGATGGCCATCTGACAGCAATGATGATCCTGTGAATTTAGGGGGAGGTATTTGTGAGTTTCCTGCATTGTGCAGGGGGTTGGACTAGATGACCCTGGAGGTCCCTTCCAACGAATTGGCTAATGGAGTCAAGGGTGCGGTCCTTCAAGTGTCTCTGTAAGTGTCAAAGCGGAGGCAGAGTGGCTCTGTATGTATGATTTGGATGAGAGTGTGGATGGGCTACACGTTAAGTTTTCAGATGACACTGAATTTGGAGGAGTAGCGAACAAACAAGAAAATAGAGATAGAATTCAGTTTAATCTGAACATGCTGGAAAAGTGGGCAGATGTGAACAAGATGCAATTTAACAAGGCTAAGTTCCAAATTCCACATCTCAATAACACAAATGATGAACACGCATCCTGGATGGACGATACACTTCTGGGTAGCAGTGTGTGTGAACAAGATCTTGGGGTATGAGTGGCCTATAAGTTAAATATGAGAAGCCAGCACGATGCAGCAAGAACAAAGACTAATGCCATCTTTGGGTGTAGCAACAGAGGCATAACATCCAAATTGCAAGACGTCATAGTCCCGCTGCACACTGAATTGGTCAAGCTGCACCTGGAGTATTGCATGCAGTTCTGGAGACCTCATTTCGAGAAGGATGTGGATGAAATACAGTGGATGCAGAGGAGAGGACTCACAGTAATGGGTTTAAATTAAGGGTGCGATGGTACTGGCTGAATATAAGGAAAAACCTTTTTTACAGGAAGAGTTGTTCGACAGTGGAATCAGCTACATAGGGAGGTGGTGAGCTCCCTCTCACTGGCAGTCTTTAAGCAGTGGCTGGACGAACACTGGTCAGGGATGCTATAGAGCAGCTGATCCTGCACTGAGCAGGGGGTTGGACTAGGTGGCCTGTATGGCCCTTCTGTGAATCCATAGGGTTACAGTAAGTCAGAAGAAATTTGATGTCACCACACAGACATGCAAAGAAACTGACTGCTGTCGAAGTTGTTTCTAAGAAAACGAGCATGCTATTAGGTTGCTGCTGCAATCCTAAACACCCTTTTGAGCACTAACAGTGGAACCTAAGTAGAGATACACTTTTAAAAGCTAAGGGCTGCCATCCTTCAGGTGGGCTTGGAAATCTTCCAGAATTACAGGTGATCTTCAGACACCAGGAATCAGTTTGCTCCCCAAGGACGGAATAAAGAGTCAGACACTTGGGCCATGTTATGTATTGAACATAAGCAGCTAGGCCGCATGGCGATCGCTACTGAAGGCGACCCCTGGGTTCCCGGATGTGGCTCGCCAGACGCCCCGCCCATCAACATTTGTGGCGGGAAGTTTAACCGATCAGGATTGGCCTGGTCAGACGAGGGGGCAGTTCCGGGTAATGTATATAAGCGGGGCCCGGCCCGCGTGCTCCCTCTCTTGTAATGTGCTACCAAATAAACTATGTTGCCTTCAACCCGGCTCAGTTCTCAGTACATTACAGGCCACTTTATTCAATATTCTAATAAACAGCAAGGGTACCCCACCAGAGAAAATGGCAACTTTGGAGGGTGCCATTTGTGGCATTAAGCCATGATGAGGTCTTTTCCCTCTCCAGGCTCTCCCTGAAAATCTTTAGGAATTTCTCAGCCCTGAGTTGGCAACTCTGTAAAAGCCAATTGACTTCAGTGGAGGGTGCAATATAAGAACTTCCCATTCTTATAAACACTAGGGGAGCGTGCAACAGACATTTGTCTGCAAATTTACTAAATAAATAAATAAACAAACAAGAACCTTGCTTCTGAACCCCAGCTGCTGAAGTTACTGCTCTTTATCCTTCAGGCTTAATACTGATACCCAATTTTCCACCCAAGGCAACTATGACCCAACATTTAGAAACCCTTATTACTGGTTTTGGGATCCTGACTATTTTCAAGGCAGTAGAAAAAAAATCTCATTATGTTATGCTTGGCATCATTGAACTTTTTTTTTGTAAATATATTTTCTTTCTTTTAAAACAAAATATAGAATATTTAAGAATAGTTCCACATATACAAAAACCATAATAAATTCACAGATCATTAAAATATTTAAAGAATTACGCATTCAATCATAGAAGTGTAAAAAAAAAAATTAACCAAAGATGCAAAACTGAAATTAGATCTGGAATCGGCATCATCTAACTTTTGACATATTTAGGATATATAGAGAAAGAGTGGAATATAAAAAGACATTGGACAAATTTTTTTTTTGAAGAAGAAGATATTGGATTTATATCCTGCCCTCCACTCCGAAGAGTCTCAGAGCGGCTCACAATCTCCTTTACCTTCCTCCCCCACAACAGACACCCTGTGAGGTGGGTGGGGCTGAGAGAGCTCTAACAGCAGCTGCCCTTTCAAGGACAACCTCTGCCAGAGCTACAGCTGACCCAAGGCCATTCCAGCAGGTGCAAGTGGAGGAGTGGGGAATAAAATAAAATTAAATAAGAGTCCGCACACTTAACCACTACACCAAACTGGCTCTATATGGCTCACGTTAATATGAACGTGAAAAAAGAAAGACATTGAACTTTGATTGGTTAAGGGTACCTTTATAATTGAACTTAAGTATATAACCTCGGCGGGAGTCTAGTAACGGAGGGAGGGGGGATTGGAAAATATCATATGGGTTAGAGATAGTAAGGAAATAATTAGACATTGTAACCATATGTTATCAATAAAATTGTTTAAAACCAACTTTTGTCATATTTATTTTGTTACATTTGCATCCCACTTGCCTTCCTTGATAGAATGCAAGGTCTCCTTCGGCACTCTCCCATCCAGGCGCTGACCAAATCATAACTTAAACAGGGCAGCAGCATGATGGGTCCTTAGAACATACTTCAAGGCATGGCTCATTTGTGAACCGAACCCATCGTGCAACAATTTATATGGGAAGGACTGTTAAAAGACTCAAGTCTTTTAAAATTGCCCGTTAATGAAACATTTTAATAGGTATATCCAGGAAGCAATTTAGAGATGTCAATAATTTCAGTCCTCCTCAGAAAGGAATTACACCTCTACACTGTTTGTTAACATTATTTTGCTCAGCGCAACTGATGTCTGTCCATTGTTATTTATTAGGAATAAGGCCCATTTTGCAGAAAAATACAATGGGCTCTAGAAAGAGGCTCTGGGTGAATGCCCCCCCCCTACCCTTGCTGTCTTTCTACCCATCCAAGTGAAAGCATTCACTCCCCTCCACACCCTTGGTTTCTTCCTGCCCGCTCACCCCCAAACACCTTTTCCTCTCAACTACCCCTGCACCCTTGGCTCCAGTCTCCACCTCTAACCACCTCCTCATCCATGACATTCACTCACCCCCACCCTTTCTGTCTTCCCACCCACCAACCCTTAGCCTTCATTGACCCACCCCCTCCCCTTGCTGTCTTCCCCCTACCCTGCAGCTGAAACAGATGCCAGCTCCCCCCCCCCCCACACGAGTGTGTCTGTCCCAGTGTCTGTGATGGCTCAAAGAGGCTCCGAATGAAGATAAGGAAGAATAATTAGAGGAGGAGGGCATGATAACAGTCACACAGATGCTGAAGCTCAGCATGCCTTTTGTTTGCAGTGCATTGTTGCTGCCTTTTCCTGTCATATTCAGCCTTGCAGCATTTACCATCATCGTGAGCTTGTTGTCGAATCTGGGGGTTTTTTTGAGAGGGGGGGGGACTGTCATGGTTGTGTTATGGTATACCATAGAGTATGCACCTCAAGGTGGCTGTTTTCTGTAGGGGAATTGATCTGACTTCTGTTTTCCATATCCTCCCCCCTCCCTGCAGCTTCTACCTAGGAAAACCACAGTGTTTCTCCACAATGGGGACCAAAGCAAGAGGGAAGTGACCTCAGCAGGGTACAATGACACAGAGTCCACCCTGCAAAGCAGCCATTTTCTCCAGGGGAGCCTATTCTGGTTTAAAGCTGACTTCCCCTTTTGGTCTGCACAACAGCCCTGTGAGGTAGATTAGGCTGAAAGTCTGTGAGCATTCAATACCTCCACCTTCACTTCTCAGAGGCTAGGATGAATCTTAAATGGGAATAAGCTATTGACAATGGTTATATTTTAAATTTGTTGGGTGAAAGGCAGACTAGTCAGAGAATCAGAGAAGAAGTCATAATCAACATAGCAGCCTGCCCCTCTAGGGTTGCCAAGTCCAATTCAAGAAATATCTGGGGACTTTGGAGGTGGAGCTAGGAGACTTTGGGGGTGGAGCCAGGAACAAGGTTGTGACCAGTGTTCCCTCTAAGCTGAGTAAATTTGAGCTAGTTCACAATTTTTTAGCCTCTGGCTCACAGTTTTTTGTCTTAGCTTGTGAAAAATGGCCCCAGAGCAAGCTAATTTATGCAGTAGCTCACAACTTTAATGGCAGTAGCTCACAGAGTAGAATTTTTGCTCACAAGACTCCAGAGCTTAGAAGGAGTATTGGTTGTGACAAGCATGACTGAACTCCAAAGGGTGTTCTGGCCATCACATTTAAAGGGACTGCACACCTTTTAAATCCCTTCCCTCCACTGGCAATAATGAAAGATAGGAGCACCTTCTTTTGCAGCTCATAGAATTGGACCCCCTAGTCCAATACTTTTGAAACGTGGTGGGTGTTTTGAGGAGAGGCATTGGATGCTAAGCTGAAAATTTGGTGCCTCTACCTCAAAAAACAGCCCCCCCAGGTACCCACAGATCAATTATCTATTATACTCTATGAGAATTACTCTCCATAGGAAATAATGGAGTGTCCAGGAGAAATTTCCCTTCCCCTCCACTTTCTGATGACCCTGAAGCGGGGGGAGGACCTCCAAACTGTCCCCACCTGGAGATTGGCAACCCTATGTCCCTCACATAGGGTGCTCAATCTGCAGGTTGCGCTTGATATTCTCTTGGAATTATAACTGATCTCCATGCTCCAGAAATGGCAGTTCAAAGGGGGACTCCATAACTTTTACATGCTTGTTAAGCTCCCTCTCCAAACTCTATCCTCCCTAGGCACCATTTTCAAATCTCCAAGCATATCCCAAGCTGGAGCTGGCAACATTACCATGAGATTGTTGTGCAGGCTGAGCTTAGATAAATGCACATTTTGTGTCCATGTGTGTGAAGGTGTACATATTTGCATATGCATGTTTGAGCTACAGTCATGTGCTGCATATAAAGGGAGCAAAGAGAGAGAAAGTGCCTACTAGGACCAAAGACAGCAGGCAGCGGCGTCACTAGGGCGGGGCCAAGGGGGCCATCGGCCCTCCCCCAGAGCATTCTCATTGGCCCCAGGCACTGACCCATGACCCCCCCCAACAGGAAGGGGCTGGCCCTGGGACTAGAACGCTGCTGCTGTGTGTGGGCTGGCCGGGATTCTGAAACCGGGGCCGCGCTGCTGCCGGCTCAGCTAAAAGCGTGTGGGTGAGTTGGGGAAACTTAAATGCTGCAAAACTGGTATCTTGGATTACGGGGGTTGGTCATGTGACCAGAGGGTGGATGAGGGAGGGGCCATGTGAAGTGGGCGGGGTTGTGTGCGGAGGGGGTGACGCAGCCCTCCAAAAGGGGTGATGCCCAATGGGGGGGGTTGACTTGAATCAGTTACACCCCAGGGTGCAACCCACCCTAGTGACGCCTCTGACAGCAGGAATGTAAACATGTCTTGGTCTGATTATAGGAAGTGCTTTTGGCTAGAGTCAAAACTGCAGCACAAAAAACTGCTCTCTAGATTCATCAAGCTGTGGCCTCCAATAGCATCTACAGTTCTTAGACAGTATGATCCAGCTCTTTCCACCTCAAGGTGACTTCCTTAGTTTGGAGGGCATCAAGCCAGCAATAAAATGGCCTTATGGATGGTGCCAAATTAAATAAGCAAGTAAAGAAAAAATGAACTCTGTCATGCACATGCATACAACGTTTGGGGTGTGTGTGTGGGGGGGTGTTATTTCTTTCTGCTTTGTTTAAGGGCAGAGACAGCTTTTTTCTGTCTGAAATGAAATCTACTGAAGCAAAGTACAGCCTTTGCAAGCTACCAGAGCAGGCACTGAGAGCCACACATCCTATAAACAAAGACAGTTTTCAAAAAATGACACAATACAGGTGTATAAAAACTGAGGCTTCCTATAAAAAAGGGGACTGGATAAGTCAAACAGGTATTTCTTTTTTAATCTTATGTACTGTACTGTTCAGGCACCAAACTTATTGACAGTGGCTTCTCTTTGCTTCCCATGAGAGCCCTCCTTATTTACTTGCCTTTCAGCTGTTCCAGCTTAGCATGACCAATTCTTTCTCAACATTCAGAGCACTCCTTGTTCTGATCTGCTATCCATAACATTTGGTTCCAGGCCACGTGGCATGCTGACTTCCAAAAGACTGGCTCTACAGCTGAATAAAATGCTTTTCATTTACACTTTCACGTATGTCAGCCTTGACCAAAAGTCTTATTTTTCACATCTTGTTGAGCTACCACATTAATTCATTCAAGTGCAGATTATGCTCTGCTGGGAGACCTGATTTTCTTCAGACAGTCCATTGAACCTGCTACCAGGTACCAAAAAATGGTGACAGAATGTGCTTACCAATGGTAATAAGACCCATTATAGAATATCACAGTGTTCAACACCAGTTCCAATCATAATCTTCAGCCGTGAAGAGATTTATGGCTCCCCTAACAATGGATCATGCCATTGTTGGCGGGTGAAAAAGGAGGCAACTGGTAATTATGGTATTAAAACACTGTGCTACAACACTGAAATGAACTAAAAACAACCCCCTGCAGTATTATGAAATGTTAGTCGCCCTCTAACAAGCTAATTCACCTCTGAAATGTTGTATTAATGCTTTCCTCCTATTAGCTATTTAAGAGTTTGAAAAATGCCAGTAGATTAAGATTCTGAATTACTCAAGAACATAAGAGTTGTCATGCTGGATCAGAACAACAGTCCTTCTAGTCAACCACCCTCTTTCCTCCAGTGGCCTGCTGGATAGGGTTGCCAAGTCCAATCCCAGAAATATCTGGGGACTTTGGGGGTGGAGCCAGGAGACTTTGGGGGTGGAGCCAGGAGACTTTGGGGGTGGAGCCAGGAGACACTGGGGTGGAACTAGGGGGAGGAGGGGAAACGTCTCGGAGCGGGCGACACCGCTGCGCAGCTGCCGCCTCTTCTCCGCTCGCCGTGGCTGCTCCTCTGAGATGGGATCAGGCTGAGCCCATCTCGGAAGAGCAACTGCGGTGGGGCGGGGGGGGCGGCACGGAGGCCTCGCCCGCTCCGCCTCTGGGGTGGAATCGGAGGGGGGGGAGGCGGGCCGGAGCGTGGCGAGATGCGAGTCCGGGTCCTAGAAGGGCCCAGATTCGCGGCTCGCCATGCTCCTGGCCTGTTTCCACCCTCCCTTTCTCTGGTTTTGCCTGCGCTGCTGCCGCCTCTTGGCTGCTCCTCCGAGATGGGCTCAGCCTGGGCCCATCTCGGAGGAGCAGCTGCGGTGGGTGGGGAGGGGGCGGCAGCGGAGCGACACGGCGGCCTCGCCTGCTCCGGGATGGGGCGGCTCGCCATGCTCCCCGGCGCCGTTTCCCCCCTCCCCCCGCTTCCATTTTTTTGGGGAGCGGGGGAAGAGGGTGGAAATCCTGGGGCCGCCAGGGCAGGAGGGTTGGGAAGCTTACTGCTGGATGCCACAATTCAAAACATCAATATAATCTATATGTTTACACAATTACAATATCATAGACACTTTTTAAAGCTTTCTGCATCTGCATGCAATAGCCAGCAAAGTCTGATATCTCTGTATACCCTTTATATCTCTTACATGTTATTTTCTTGCAGTCATTTTTTTCTAAGTACCCAACTATGTGTGGTCAAAATAAAAAAAATCACAACACAACCACTGAAAATGTTTTCCATGACACAGTGATTATCCATTTTACCGCATGCACCACACACTGAAGAAAAACTTCACCGCAAAAAATTTACAGGGGAAAGTCACTTCACGGCGTTTCCCCACATAAAATAGGAATGATCTAATTCAAGCCTTGCAAGAAAGCCCTTATGAGCCCCAGTTAGCACCACATGAATATGGCCTGAACCGGCATTTCATTCTGCAGAACATCAGTGTTTTATTTCTTAAATTCTTATTCCATCTTTCCTCCAAGGAGCTTCAGGCAGCACATGGGAAATGTGTCGCGCAGTGGTGTGGCAAGCTATACCTTGATCTAGAGGCAGGTGGAAATCCCTGGGCTCTGAGGGATGGCAGTCCAGAAAACTGCTCTGTTGGGAGAACAGTCTGGCCAGCAGTATCGTGCCTGCCGACCCCCCTTACTAGAGAGTTACTAGGGATAGAGAAATTGTAGTTCATTATATTGTTGCTTCTGTTAGCATGCAGCTTCCTGTAGGGGGCCAGACACTTGGATTTAACATAACCATTATGTTTATAACAGCGTCCTATTGTTCTGGATACATTCCAGAACCTGTACTTTCTGGTGGATGGCTATGAGACCAAGAACCAGATATAAACTCCTTTGAAGCTAGAAGTGGGGGAGCAGGGAACCTATGGAGCCTGAACATTTGTCTAATTCTTTGATTGTAGAGTTAGTGTATCATGAATAAAACATCCTCTGGAGAGATGCCAAAAAGCTATGAGAGTTCCAACATGCTACGGCCCAATGCTCAGGAGTCGCTGAGAAGAAGCCTCCGCTTTTCCTCACTAAACTATTTGCAGTTGGGCGGGCCACATTCAACAGAATGGTGATCGAGACTCTGACTGACATCCTGCAAAACATTTTTCAAGCCCACGGTGTGTTCCTGTAATTAAAAGTATTATTTCATTCCACAAGCAGTCTCAGGACACGCATTTTCTATATAGGCCACTTTTACACAAGGAGGTTAACATTTTTTTTAAAAGAGGAAAGTTTGGATACAGCTATTTTCAGCAGGATCATCTGGCTTATTATATGCAGCATGACTAGTGACAAGATCAGCAGGTCTCCTATAAGAGATCAGAACTGGATGAATGGAATACTGCTAGATAAGAAGTTGCCCTAGCAAGGCAATGGCCAAGGGAATGTTTGTGGAAACACTCCCATTTTTATCTACCAGTGCCTGCTTTCATTAGTCACCCACTATACAGTGTCAGGATTTCCAGTATACATCTGAGATTGACATTTTTAAATTAATAAGTAAGCAAAAGGGATTGAAGTCCATTGAAATCACAAGTAAAGTGCAAATTATCTTCCAGCTGAGCGTTTTTTTCCTTACACAAGAAATTACTTAGTCTTTTAACCATATTGCAGTGATCTAAATTATCCTAATTGCAAGTGGAAGTCAGTGGGTACATTCACACACACTAAATAATGTGGTTATGGATTTTTACTCCATAAGAATGGCAAAATCCACTTGCAAACAGTCATGTTAAAGCACCCGAATTTCACAAATTTAGTGAGAGCTATTCTAAACAAAGCGCAAAGATTTGCATCAACGGAGACTTTTCAGAAGCGATTAGAATTGAACGGGGGACCAGACAAGGATGCCCACTGTCCCCCTTGCTTTTTATTCTAACATTAGAACTTTTAGTAATAAAAATAAGGGAGGATGAGGGAATACAAGGTGCTAACATTAAAGGGGAAAAATACAAAGTTCGTGCTTACGCAGATGACTTGCTTCTTATACTAGAGGATCCAACGGCCTCAATAGAACAATTAATGAAAATATTGGAAGAATATGGAAATATTTCTGGCTTTAAAGTTAACCTACAGAAAACGAGGTTCTTAGCACAAAATATGACTAAGGAGGAAATAGAGCTGCTGGAAAGGAAATCAGGGTTCTGTCATGAGAAAAAAATCAAGTACCTAGGCATTTTCTTCTCGAATGATTTAAAAACTCTGCAAAGAGATAACTACGACAAGATCCTATCAGAAATCCAAACAGATTTAAATAAATGGAGAGACTTACATATCTCACTACTAGGGAGAATTGCAACCATCAAAATGAACATTTTGCCTAAAATCCTATTTTTATTCCAGACAATACCAATCATTCTTCCTCAATCCTTTTTCTCTCAGCTGAATAAATTGATTACCAAATTTATATGGCAAAACAAGAAACCAAGAATCAAATTAAAAGTATTACAAGATAGCGTACCCAGAGGAGGACTTGCCCTGCCTGACTGGAATTTATATTATAAGGCTTGCTGTCTAATGTGGCTTTCGGACTGGTTCACGCTGGAAAATAAACGATTACTAGTTCTGGAAGGTATGGGTTTGGTTAGAGGCTGGCACTCTTACTTGTAGTATTCCCCTCCCTCTAGAGAAAACATATTCCACAGGCATGAAGTCAGAAAATCGCTATACAAAGTGTGGATGGAAGTCAAAAACGTGATCTATTCTAAAACGCCCCTTTGGCTATCTCCTATAGAAGCTTCCACCCACCCTAATTTGTATAGATGGGATACCAATCACAGCTACAGAAACCTATTAGATGCGGACCTCAACTTAAATTTGGACGACAATGTTAAATTAGATTGGTGGCTGAAGAATCAGGTTAAATCGAAATTCCAACGAGATAAAGAAACAGGCTTTGTTAAAACATCCTATGAATTTGATATTATAATTGATGAAAAACAGAAGCTTATCTCAAAATTTTATAATTGGCTTTTAGAAATTAAACTGCAGGGCGAAGTTCTTAAGGAAAGCTGGGTAAAGTGGTTGACAGACTTTGGATACAGCATTGAGATGGAACACTGGGAAAAAATATGGAATCAAAACTTAAGGCTTACCAAATCTGTTGTGTTTAAAGAAAATATATACAAGATGATGTATAGATGGTATCTAACGCTGTTGGAAGTGTAGGAAAGTGAAAGGATCTCTATATCATATTTGGTGGAATTGTGAAATAGCGAAAAAATATTGGGCCCAAATTAATATGTGGATACAGAAAATATTAAAAATTAAAACTCGGCTTACTCCTGAAATGTATTTACTTAATGTGTGTAAAGATAATCTTCCTAGACACGAAAAAAAAATATTGTTATATGCAATTACTATTGCGAGAATCCTTTATGCAAAATATTGGAAAGTATCAAAAGTACCAGATAGAAATGAATTTATACAGAAATTGCTAGAAGTCGCAGAGATGGATACTCTTACTGTAAGACTAAGAGGAGGTGATTTACAAGACTGTAAAAAGACTTGGAATAATTTGTATATTTGGATAAATAACAAGAACTGCTAGAAGAAAATTTCACTTGGCAAAAGGTATTGGAATGAAGTTTCCTCAAGAGAAACAGCAAACGAGGGTCCATTCCCAGGTAACCTAGCTTGATCCATAGTTGGGCTCTATCTATTGAATCAAAAGCACCCTTCAAATCGATGAAGGCAGCATATAATTTTTTTGACCCGGTATGCATATATTTTTCAGCAAGGAAGGCCAGAGTGCAGCAGTGATCCATAGCAGATTTGCCTTTGGAGAAACCAATCTGTTCAGGACCTATGATGTTGCCTAGGCGCATCCAATCAGTTAATCGGAGTTCTAAATGTTTTGCATACAATTTGCCCACTATAGATAATAAACTAATGGGGCGGAAGTTTTCTGGTAACTCCAACCCCCCCTTTTTGTATATTGGGATAATTATAGAGTCAAGCCAAGAGTCAGGGATGGAGCCATGCAGATCGATAAAAGAGAACAATTTTGCAAGGGGCAAGAGCCACCAATCGGCAAACTTTGTGAATACCTCAGCGGGAAGGCCATCAGGGCCAGGTGCTTTACCCGCTTTTAAATCCTTCAATAACTCACTGATTTCCTCTAGAGTTACTGGAGGCCAGACCGGCATATCAGTAACTGAGGGGTTTGCTAAGATAGGAGGGGATACACATGGGGCAGCAAAAATGTTAGAGAAGTAATCAACCCATGTTTGCTCAGAGATATTTGGGTCAGTAACAGAATTGTTTTTTAGATTACCTGAAATGATTCTCCAGAAGGCCTTATTATCGTTAGATTTTATCGAGTGGTAAAGTTGGTCCCATTTATTCTGAAAGAAAGCTTTCTTTTTGGATGTAGTAAGCTCCAGGTAGGCTGTCTTGTAAGCAATGTAGGCCTTAATTTTTGATTGGTCTTTGGAGTGACAAGCCTCTTTAAAATGAGCTCTCAGTTCTTGTTTCCAAGCTAAACAATCTGTATCGAACCAGCTGGAGAAACTAGACCTAGACAAGATCACCGGTTTAGCTTTGGCACTACAATAATCAATTAATAATGAAAATCCTGAAAGGATTGAATCATCTGAATTGGAATTTATGATTGAATCCCTTAATCTGCATAGCGCTTCAGAGCCAAAGAGGGAAGAAAACTCCCTTTCTAGGGCCGGGGACCACTTGATTTTTTTTAGAACATTCTCAGGGGCCTTCATGGATTGGGAAGGTGATACCATATTAACCTCCAGATCCAATCGTAGGGATAGAGTTAGGGGCAGGTGGTCACTTTCTGTGCGCGGATCGATGTAAAAGTTATCGATAGATGACAGAAGGTTGGGTGAGCCCACACAAAAATCTATCACACTGCAACCCCTTGTGGAAAAAAAAGTAAAGTTATTTGCAGCTGGAAATTTGGAGAGACCATTAAATATTATAACATTGTGCGCTATGCAGAATTCAATTAATCTAAGACCCGCCTTATTGGTTAAAGTATCTTTAGAACAACGGGGTAAACATAGTTGTAGTGGAGGGGATTCAACCGCTTCAAAGCCAAAATGAGAGATCCATTTCTGATTGTTACTGCCTATCCGAGCATTAAAATCACCAAAAATCATGAGCTGAGCAGTATGGAATTTCCTAGACAAAGACGTCACATAGTCAGAAAATTTCTCCCAGACAGCATCAAACTCCAGCTCACCATTAGAAGGGGCTAAATAAACATTAATCATGATTAGGGTCAGTGCTGGGGAGGACAGCAATAAAGCCTGGGCAATTGGCGGGCAAGGATCCAAGAGGATCACCTTAAATGGTAAGCTGGATTTCACCAAAGCAGCCATGCCTGCTTTACTGCGACCTTTAGAGTGAGATCTATAAGCGGGGAGATTAAAAACTTTAAAATCCGTCAGTCTAAAACTGTCTTCTGCCCATGTTTCCTGAAGGAAGACACAATCAAAGGATTTCAAAAAGTCCAAAAAATCTGAGTCATTCGCTTTACTCTTCCACCCAGCAATGTTCCAGGAGATGATGTGGATCTTCCTTGTGGCTTCCCTAGCTGGTAGTCAATCGATAATGGATATCCTTTCTAGAACCCTGGAGTCATCAGTGAAAATACAACCATTATGTTGGGGTGCCCTTGAGCCAGTTAGAGAGAGTTCCATAGACAGATCAATTAAGTCAGCTGATGGGGGACAAGGGGGCAGGGGGTTGCTTGCAGGATCTAGGTTGATTGAAGGAACTGATTTCCCCGGCTCTAAAGACCTTTGCAGCTGCAGCTTAGTACCTTCAAGTCTTATGAGTATCGCCTGTTGATCTTTTGCTGGAAGACTCCCAAATGACTGCAAAAGGTCATCTTCTAATGAAACATTAAGGGGACTATGCGTCACATCCATAGAGGGCTGCACTGATGACTCATTATGCAACTCGGGGTTTGCTTGGGACTGACCAGATCTGGATACCTTAAGACACATTGCAGCCTTATATTTTGCCGCTGAAGATGATGCGTTCTTCAAGAGATGGGGATTACTTCGTGTCCTGACCCCTGCGGACAGGTTAGGCAGCAGAGCATTAGTTTGAGAGTTAATAAAAGATCGAACAGGGAAAACCCCCTTTGACCATAGGTAATTCTTTCGCCTCAAAATTAGTGAAGGAATGTTGGAGGATTGAAAGGTAAGCAGAATCCTCTGCATTTGAGACTGATCATTAAGAGATTCAATGGTAATCAAGTCAATTTTGTGATAGTTCAGATGAAGAAGTTCACAGAGATGGGATTTAGCTAAAAGTTTACTTCTCCAGCATGGGGTCTTCCTGCCATAAGGACAAACAGTGATGCAAACCTTATTGGGCTGTAGAACCAATTGTTGCACGTTCCTTTTAAGGCCCACGCTGACCTTAGACTCCGTAAAGGAGCTCCGGGGATCAACCTCCTGAGTTGCAGACGGACATCGCTTTAAAGGGGCTAGAGCTCCAATAGAGGTATCATCCAGCTGGGCTAAGTAGACTTTATCCATTGACACTGATAGTCTCTTTAGTTCTAAAGAAAGGTCAAGAATTTGGTCTTCTAAACTCTTTAACTTTTTAAAGATACAATCCACTGTGCTTGCAATAAGGGTAATTGGGGCAAGTTCGTCAGAAGACATGGATCTTTCTTCATTATCATGCTGACTCTGCTGCACCTTTAAAGCCCCCACCCCAGACAGGAGTTGAGAGTCAACGCCATCCTCGTGATCAGACTCATTAGTCAATTCATTAGTCGGTTCCTCCTTTTCAGCAGGCTCTACCTCGTCTTCTAAAGGGGAGAAGCGATTCGATGTTTCAATAGCAAATGATGGCAGAGCAGATTTGGACTTATTGTTTAAGGTAAAAAAGTCCTCTATCCTGAACTGTTTGCAAAGTGGCAAAGAAGCAGATTCCTCCTCCACTTCTCTTGGCCGCTTGCCTGATGCCATTAAGAGGGTTCTGTTGGGTGGCAATTAGCCCTGTCCTGATAAAAATGAATAAATAAATAAATAAATAAAACAAATACCAAACAACTAATGTCTTAAAACTTACAGATAAACGCCACAACATCTGCTAAGAATATCGTAAAATATCTTTAAAAGCCAAATTTGTCAGAGCCAACTCTGTAGCCGACTGCACTCCGCCTTGTTGCTTTGCAGGAGTTGACTTAATTTCAACCTTCAGTTCAAATTAAAAGATTCTAAAAAACACACACAAAAAAAAACAAAACCCTGTCTTTGAGAGACAGGCTAAGACTGTGTAAAACTTTATAAAACTTTATAAAACTTCAGCTGTAGGTCATTAGCTGCAGCAGCTTCTGATTAGGAAAACGAAGGCAGAGGCTTATTGACTAATTAAACAACCAGAGCTTGGGAAAGACAAAACAGAGGCACCAAATATCAAAAGTGAGGTGATAGGATAAGATTATTTAAAAACAATTCCTTCCATCAAGGCAAGATAAAAGTTAAAAGATTAAAACAACTTAGCGTTAGTAGGAGCGAAGAGACAAGCGGCTGCCTTCCTCCGAGTCTGCGCAGAATTGTTCTTTTTACCATAACCTCCGTAAAGATTTATTTGGCAAGCTTTCTTTTTCTCCAGATTTGTCTATTCTGCCACCCTGTTATTATTTATTGAGTGATACTGAGGGGGTGGTTAGTGAGGCTGTGGCAAAATTTCTGGCTGACATCCTTAAATTTAATTCTGACCATGTTTGAATGTATCTGTAAGCTTGGTTTTATTTTGATTTTATCTCCAATGTTTAAATTTTTATATTCTGTGTATTTTTATCTGAATCTATTATGCCATTAAAGGTTTGGTATGGTAACAAGAACTGATAAGGAAATAAGTTGTACATTGCGAAACTACCCTCTATGCTCCTTGGGTTGAGGGGGGTGCTGGGTGTTGGTGTTGGGTTCGGTGGTGGATAGGTTTTATTACTTGTATACATATCATGTTGTTGGTTACTGTTTATGGATATATGGAAATGTCAATAAAACCTGATTTTGATTTTAAATAAATAAATAAAGCACCCAGTGTATTTTCACATACAACACTTTGCTGTTCAGTCACACAGTCGAGTGTGAATCTTTGCGACCCCATGGACAAAGTCACACCAGGTCCTCCTGTCTTCCACCATCCTCCGAAGTCAGCTCAAATTTGTGTTTGTTACATCAGTAACACTGTCCAGCCATCTCATCTTTTGTCGTCCCCTTCTTTTGCCTTATGTCTTTACTAGCATCAGGAACTTCTCCAGGGAGTGCTCCCTTCTCATTTGGTGGCCAAAGTATTTGCGCTTCAGCATCTGACCTTCCAGGGAACAGTCTGGGTTGATTTCCCTTAAGACTGACTGATTTGATCTTCTTGCCATCCAAGGGACTCTTAAGAGTCTTCTCCAGCACCATATCTCAAAAGCATCTATTCTTCTGCGCTCAGCCTTCCTTATGGTCCAGCTCCCACAGCCATACATTACTACTAGGAATACCATCGCTTTGACTACACGGACTTTTGTTGGCAGGGTGATGTCTCTACTTTTTATTATACTGCCCAGGTTCGCCATAGCTGTCCTCCCAAGGACAAAATTCCCCTTCTATTTGCCAAGGAAAATAGGTGGTGGAGCTCATCCAGGGATTGTTATGCAGCTGCACCTACTATTCAATGAACAAGGTGGGGAGGAGGAGGGGGAACCCTCAGAAAGGTTCAGGAGCTGCACTCCTGTGAGCTCCTGCTGAATCTGAGGCCTGCAAAGAGGTCTTATTAAAGCTTATTAGGGATAATTATGCACCTAGGTCAACAGGAAGGACTTACTTCTACAATAAAACTAGCCTTAATTCAGTATCACTGATATGATAGAGGATTGGGCAGTGGGTATCTGTATGCAGGAAAAAAACCTGTTGAATCTTTTTGCTAATTTGAATTCAATAACATTCTGATTATATGTGAAATTTACTAGGCGAGAGGGGTGAGCAGCTCTGGTCTAGTCAATTTCACTCTCATACATTTTCTCTCCCACACACCCACACCCACACCAATTTACAGTATGACAGGCTAATTTACCTTAACTTTTCCAAGGTTCCAAAAATAATCTGAGCATATCTTGAAGGGGCATGTATGTTACTTGGCACGGGCACTATCCAGCTGGAGCTTCAGAGCGTTAAAAATATATGCATCCCTTATGTAGCACTGCCAGCCATTCTTCTGGAGATCTGTTCTAATTTTACTTGAGCTTACAACACTGTGTTTTGAGCCTGTAGTTATGGTGGGCCATACGGCACAAACAAGTTCAATGCCGACAATAACAGGTGTACTATTCCACCTCCAATTCTCTAAGTGCCAAAGTAAGGGAAAAAAGAAAATGGTCTACTTTAATAATGGGCCACAGTCCTGGCTTTGACCTTATGCTATCAGCATAAGTGAAATCCATAGGCTGGCTCTAGGTTCCATGAAGTACCTTATGTCCATTATTTGAATAATAAAAGTACTAACTTGGCTTATCCTGCTGTCATGCCAACGTGGACCACTTAAGACATTACAGTTTCTTATGTGATGATCATTCCTATTAATGAGAAAGAGTGATACCCCCCTCCCATTGTGCCCAGTGCAGGAGGATTATTTTAGTACCACAGGAATCCACTACTCTTGTCAGCTGCCCAATCATTGAGTGCATTTAAACTACACTAAATAATGTGTTTTGCAACTGGAGTTTTAATGTGTAAGAATAGCAAAAATTATTTTATTGTTGTTCAGTCGCATAGTCGAGTCCGAATCTTTGCGACCCCATGGACAAAGTCATGCCAAGCCCTCCTGTATTCCACCATCCTTTGAAGTCTGCTCAAATTTGTGTTAGTTACATCAGTAACACTGTCCAGCCATCTCATCTTTTGCCGTCCCCTTCTTCTTTTGCCTTCTGTCTTTCCCAGTATCAGGATCTTCTCCAGGTAGTGCTCCCTTCCAATTTGGTGGCCAAAGTATTTGAGCTTCAGCTTCAGCATCTGACCTTCCAGGGAACAGTCTGGGTTGATTTCCCTTAGGACTGACTGATTTGATCTTCCTGCCGTTCAAGGGACTCTCAAGATTCTTCTCCAGCACCACAGCTCAAAAGCATCTATTCTTCTGCACTCAGCCTTCCTTATAGTCCAACTCTCACAGCCATACATTACTACTGGGAATACCATCACTTTGACTATACAAACTTTTGTTGGCAGGCTGATGTCTCTACTTTTTATTATACTGCCCAGGTTCGCCATAGCTGTCCTCCCAAGAAGCAAATGTCTTTTAATTTCATGGCTACAGTCACCATCTGCAGTGATCTTGCATCTCAGAAATGTGAAGTCTGTAACTACTTCCATGTCTTCCCCTTCTATTTGCCAAGGTGTGATGGGGCCAGATGCCATGATCTTAGTTTTTTTTTTATTTTGAGTTTCAAGCCTACTTTTGTGCTTTCCTCTTTCACCCTCAACGAGAGTGGTATCATCTGCATATCTGAGGTTGTTGATGTTTTTCCAGGCAATCTTAATTCCGGCTTCTGCTTCATCCAGGCCAGCATTCTGCATGATGTACTCTGCATATAAATTAAATAAGCAGGGTGACAATATACATCCTTGTCGAACTCCTTTTCCTATTCTAAATCAATCAGTTGTTCCATATCCTGTTCTGACAGTTGCTTCTTGACCCTTATACAGGTTTCTCAGGAGACATGTGAGGTTGTCTGGTACTCCAATCTCTTTAAGGACTTCCCACAATTTGTTGTGATCCACGCAGTCAAAGGCTTTAGCGTAGTCAATGAAACAGAAATAGACGTTTTTCTGATACTCCCGTGCTTTCTCCATAATCCAGCAAATGTTGGCAATTTGATCTCTAGTTCCTCTACCTCTCCGAAACCCAGCTTGAACTTCTGGTAGTTCCCAATCGACATACTGCTTGTAGGATCTTGGCATGTGAAATGAGTGCAATGGTGCGATAGTTTGAACATTCCTTAGCAATATCCTTCTTTGGGATTGGAATATAAATTGATCTTTTCACCAACAACAGTAATCATAAGCAGGGAAGATGGCCATAATCTTTTGACCTTAATACTTCCTTAATTATTTCAAAAATAAGAGAAGAAAGATAACAATAACAAAAAGCCAAAATGAAACTTAGCATAGAATAGCTTATCTATTTCCATTTCAATCTGTTGTTAAAAGAAAACAAAAAACCAATATAAGAATAACCAGGTGCAGATCTTTCAAATATTCAAATACCTGTGACATCTACTTTTATAATTTGACCCAAATTAATTGCTTAAGTTAAGTATTTGAGTATTTAGCTTCATTAGGTTTTGGAGACTATATCTCCAATTTCCATATTCTTTTAAAAACTGGAAAGAGAGAAAAAAGGGTCACTAATTTCATATGCAATGGCAGCATCTTTTCCCATACTTAATGTTGCATATATTTTCCAAATTAGAAGTCATATATTCTCTATAATTCACTCTCTGTTAAATTGCTCTATTTGCCGTTGTAGAATAAAAGGGAGAAAGTCCCTAAATAAAAATGGCCTCCTCTCACACCCTTCTTTATTTTTACCCCTAGTGAAAATCATACACCTATATAACTTTTTTTCTGTTAATTACTCTATTTAGCTTTAGAAACATACAATCTGTAGCACCAAAAACAGACAGAGAGAACACATTTAAATTCATAAAGTCTCATTGCCATTTCAAAGGCACTCATCTCAATAGGTCTCGATTGTCCCTTTCAAGCCGCTTAAAGTCGCACGGCAAGTCCCTTTTATTTATTCCATGTTAACTGGTTACACGAAAGAGCAGCAGTTTATAATTCATTTTTTCTGAAAGCTTTCCAAAATTTGGATTTCTTAAAGTAGTCTGCCTTTTCTCTCTTTGATGCATATGTCCATTTTATTAAAGCCGATGAAGTCTCCAGACTGTCACTTCCTCCTGCAAAGATTTTAATCATGCTTAATTTCCATCATTTTTTGTAGCTACGCACGATGTCTCCATTTTGATTTCTTTCAGCTTCTTTCCCTCCGGGTCATTTCCAACTTCTCCCATTTTCGTAGACAACACTGGGATCCCGTCGTTGCTCCGCTTATATACATTTTGTTTCGCTGTGTTTTAAAATAAAAATCTCCACCTTATCCCATATTAACTCTGCCAATCGTCTGATTTCCTGCTTTAAGGAAGATATATCAACCATAATGTCTTTTTTATTACACGTTTCAGATTTAGACTCCATCTTCTCTGCAGTTTAGCTCAGACCAAAAAACAAAGTTAAAAACCAGATCCAAGTCACAAGTAATCTACCTTTCTAATTCGCCTCCAGCTCTGTGCTTTTCTCGTACAGTTGTAATCAATTCAATACAAATCAGATATCAAAAGTATTCCTCTTGAAAATAGATCAGATTTTTATTCAGACCGTATTAAGGTAAAATAATGTTCTCATTATAGCTTATTTAATTGTAAGCTGAATCTGTTTGTATTTCTTACTCAGACCCATTTGCATTCTTAATGGTTGCTAGATTTGTTCATTGTCTTTTGGAAGCCGCCCTCGAGGGGAAAAGGGAGGGGGATTTCTTCCCTTTCCCCTTTTCCTTTTGAACAGTCCCAGTTGGCGTTATAACAAAAGATCCATTAGTTGGTCATAGTAAAAAGAAAGACTTATTTGCAGGATAACATTTCAGTGTTTAAGGTAGAAGTATGCTGTAGTAAAAGTTTGTTAGAAAAGAAAAGGCAATCGGGTATTCATCTCTTTCTGCCATCATGGCTGCCGCGACGGTAGAGCTTCAGGGCAAACAGAAGGAACAGAGATCAGCTGCCGCTGTTTCCCTGCCTTCTGTTGAGCCTTTTGCTGTCAGAAGACTCCTCCAAAGTCTTTCTGGGGACACCACAGCCATGGCATCTCTCCAACCACCCGGTTTGGGGGGGCTGACAAGAGCAAACTCCATGGACCCCCACTGATCTTGAGATGCCAAACCCCAGAAGTCTGATCTTTTCCAATCCTGTGGTCACTGTTGTGTTTTCCAGATTTGTGGACATAATGTGTGCATCACTTTAACAGCATCATCTTTTAGTACTTTGATTAGCTCAACTGGGATGCCGTCATCTCCGCTCACTTTGTTGTTACTAATGCTTTCTAAGGCCCATTTGACTTCGCACTCCAGGATGTCTGGCTCAAGGTCAGCGATTTCACTGTCATGGTTTTGTCATGGTTTCTTGCCACCTCTTCCTGATCTCTTCTGCTTCTGTTAGGTCCCTACCGTTTTTGTCCTTTATCATGGCCACCTTTGCATGAAACGTTTCCTTGATTTCTCCAATTTTCTTGAAGAGATCTCTTGTCCTTCCCATTTTGTTATTTTCCTCTATTGCTTTGCATTGTTCCTTCAGGAAGGCCTCCTTTTCTCTCCTTGCTGTTCTCTGAAAATCTGCATTCAGTTGGGTGAATTTTTCTTTTTCACCTTTGCCTATCGCTTTTCTTCTTTCCTCAACTATTTGTAAAGCCTCATTGGACAGCCACTTTGCTTTCTTGAATTTCTTTTTCTTCGGGATGGTGCTGATTGCTGCCTTCTGTACAATGTCACAAACCTCCGTCCATAGTTCTTCAGGCACTCTGTCTATCAACTATAGTTCCTTAAACCTATTTTTCACCTCCACTGTATATTTATAAGGGATGTGATTAAGGTCAAACCTGAATGGCCTAATGGCTTCCGCAGTTTTCTTCAGTTTAAGCCTGAATTTTGCAATGAGTAATTCATGATCTGAGCCGCAGTCAGCTCCAGGTCTTGTTTTTGCTGACTTTTATTTAGTGTAGTGTGAATGCACTCATTGTACTAGCAGGAAAAAAACACTCATGCAGCATGTTTCGGAGTGATGCTTTTTTTCTTCATAGAGATCAATAGCTATGTAAAAAGTTCTTATGAGGAAAGTGGCCCAGAACCAGGAAGGAGTAAAATTGTAAGTTTGTACATTTTTACTTTTTCATGTGCATTTATAATGTTCAAATGGCTATCTAGTGCTATATCCTATTCAGCCGACTCTTCAGTGTAAGAAAATGTAATGAACCACTCTTGTAAAACTAAAATGCTTGGGCTGATGGGTAGTATTATCCGGGCTGGCAAAAATGTTGAACTGTAGTTCTGGCTGCTATGGATTTCTCTTCTATGATATGATGGAGGGACTTGGTTACTGATTGCAATGAAGGCTGAAGACCCTATTGTCATGAACATGGGGATGGGGAGGCATTTGTTGAAGAAGAAGAGTTGGTTTTTATATCCTTCTTTTTCGCTACCCTAAGGTGTCTCAGAGCAGCTTACAATCACCTTCCCTTCCTCTCCCCACAACAGGCACCTTGAGAGGTGGGTGGTGCTTAGAGAATTCTGAGAGAACTGTGACTAGACCAAGGTCACCAAGCAGGCTTCAGGTGGAAGAGTGGGGAATCAAACCTGGTTCTCCAGATTACAGTTTGCTGCTCTTAATCACTACATCACACTGGTTCTCTGTTGCTTTGGGAGATATACCAAGGCCTGATGATTTAATGGTATTTATAAATGAACTCCAAAGAAATGTAATTGTGATTGACTTATACTGACCTTTACTGTCACAGTATAGATGGTATGTTTATCAGGTCTCTAACTGGGTCTGTCTGGGGCCAAGCTAACATTGTATACCACCACATATCCTGCAAATACACATACACACAATTATATCTTTGTTACAAATTACAATGAGCATATTTTTCTTTAGATGAATGTTGAGAAATTCTGATGTTATGTTCAACACATACATAGCTGAATGAGTTATTTAGACCCCACATTTAACCAAACACTGTTTCCCAATTGTATTGTAAAGTGGACGTGCACCGGCTCTTTCTTATAAACAGATGTATGCACATGTTCACACATCTGGATGGATGGATGTTAGTAAGTAATGACAATTGTTTTTCTTCTATAAAAATCATAAAAGTAACAGTTCAATTAAAAGCAGAACTAACAACTTTTATAGCTAAGTTATCAACGAACCTTAGCAGGAATACTATGGCAGACATGGAGTAACATTGCAGCCCAATATTTAACATGGAAGAGGACAAAATTGCCCATGTGGGAGAATCCAATGTTTTCCTGGACTGATAAATAGTAATTATTTTTCCATTGAGAATATCATGCAAAAGACTGTCTTCAATTATGTCCTAAGACGGCAGAGCTGCTAATATTTGAGTTTTTGCAGGGTATTCTCTGCTTCTTCCCAGATCTCATCTACTCCTACAGTAGAGATAAAGGTAAAGGCAAGCACCAGTCATTTCCAACTCTGGGGTGACGTCGCATCACGACGTTTTCACGGCAGACTTTTTTTACAGGGTGGTTTGCCATTGTCTTCCCCAGTCATCTACACTTCTTCCCCCTCCCCCACCAGCAAGCTGGGTACTCATTTTACTGACCTCGGAAGGGTGGAAGGCTGAGTCAACCCTGAGCTGGCTACCTTAACCCAGCTTCCGCTGGGATTGAACTCAGGTCATGAGCAGAGAGTTTGGACTGCAGCTCTGCAGGTTTACTACTCTGCACCATGGGGCTGCTTACAGTAGAGATAATAGGAGGTATATGGACTCTGATGCATGGACTTTCCCAATGCCAATTACTTATTTTTGAACTAGGTGGGAGAAAAGAAATACTTTCTAATATAAAAATATCTTGAATTTTGAATAAACACCAATGATTATACAGTTTATGCCTGCTTCTTGTCCATGATAAAAAAAAAATGCATAAGGGGGGGGGGTTGAAGTTGCCTGCCTTTGGAGTGCAGATGAAGTAATTAATCAAAATGTCTAGTGCACACCAATTCTACTGATTCAGAAAAAATATGGAAGTGCAGTACTTTTCCATACACTGAACTGTCTTATCATCTGTTCTCTGGACAAACTTCAAAGCTGGCTTCAGAGTTTTAATGGGGAAGTGTGTATTTTTTTTTTTCTCTCCAGAAAATGAAGGAAGTTTCTAAAGTAAAGCCTTGTCTTGTTCCATATTTGGCAATCAGTCACATTCACGTAACAGCCGGGTGTGGGCTGGGATGGGAGAGTAACTAAACCCCCAGCTACTGATCACAGGAACTGGCTAGCTGATCCTTTGATATCAGACTACAAGAGGACAAAACAGTGTGACATGGGACACTTCCTGTCCCAAATGGGAGCTATGATACTGGACACCTGAAACAACAAGTACACAAAAGATTCACAGAGCTGGGCCAGGAATGCCTTATTTGGGTTGAAGTCTCTCTTCCCGGAATTGCGTGAAGGAGTCAAGTCCAGAGTATACATGTGGGAGATTTTTCTGAACACAAAGAACTGATGTGGACCTAACTGACATTTCTGCATCACAATCATGAAAGCACCGAAAACCAGGGTCAGATGGAGTCTTTGAGCTTCCAGAATTGAATTTTTGTCTTTCCAGAATCAAACAGAAGTAGGAAGAGAGGAAAAATAACTAGTGGTCAGAGATCACATTTCTTAGAGAATTTTACCATGTATCTACATTTACTAGTAGCCTTTTAAGAACTTTTTGTGATTCTTGATTTGGTCAAAGTATATTTAAAAAAACCAGTAACTATCTGGTTCCTCTTTGTAGGTACAGAGAAATGTTAACATCTCTGTCTGTTGAAAACTACAAAGCTACAGTCCTATGTACACTTACTTGGGAGAAAATCTGCAAATGGGATTTCTGAGTAAATGAGACTAGAATCAGGATGTACAAGTAATTTCTGGTAGATATTTATTTCAAAATTTATGACTTGCTTTGTGATTTGTATCCTCAGAGCAGCTTACGGAATGAATAAACAAAAATTACAATGGAAAGTAAAAATGATAAATAGCACATTACAGTCTGCATAGAATAAAAAGGCTTCCTTTTAACAGGATGTTCCCACCAGCTGTTACCCAAAGGGATTATCTGTTTTTATAGCCCTTATAAACTGCTGGCTGAGTAGATCTGGCAGATTTTCTGATACTAGTAGTGAGTCCCAGAGTTACCAGATTAATTGCTGGTGCAATGCTTATTTTTGCTGTCCTCCCCCTTCCACTGAACCTGAATTTGGCTGGACTGTTTCAGACAGGGGTTGTCTGCTGGTATCTTCCCCTGCAGAAAGAGAGATTCCTGTTAATCAGATGGAAGCATATCATTCAATGGTCTTCATCTCTTTCCACTATCTCTATATAAATATGCTTTTCACCATTGCACCAATCCAGTTTGATTCCTTCAAGAGAGAAGATGCTGGGCCCTGACCTCAGAATTTATTTTAAAAGGCAGAATTCATTGGGGGACCAAAAAGTCAACTGACTATAGATCAAACCCTATTTATTTTAATAAAGTGGGGGGAACCCTATCAGATTTACTTGGGAGCAAGCTCCATCAAACACAGTCACATGGTTAAATAAGCATATGTAAGACCAGGATCCTATAAAATATAAATAAATGCTATACCTATTTACCCCGTTCTACATTGTTTTAGAAAACGTGAGCTGTAGAGCGTTTTCTTTTAACTGGTGCAGTAGAATGAACATCTTCTGTTCTATGCTGGATGAATCAGCTTTGCCTTGGATTGAAATAACATCAAGAAATACAATAGGCCAGCAAGGAGATAATAGAATCAAACAGTTGGAAGGGGCCTCCAGGATCATCTAGTCCAACCCACTGCACAGTGCAGAAAATTCACAACTATAAACCTCCCCCCTACACCTCCAGTTACCCCTGCTCCATGTCCAGAAGATGGCAAACACACACACACACACACAATTTAGCACTGATGCAACCCTTCCTGCCATTCCTCTCATGATTTACCTAAGTTCAGAGAATCAGCATTGCTGTCAGATGGCTATCTCGCCTCTGTTTGAAAACCTCCAAAGATGGAGAGCCCACCACCTCCCGAGGAAGCCTGTTCCACTGGTATGCGGGGACTTTTTCTGTTGACATGCAAAGGCATCCAAGGAGGCGGAAGCCTTTCCTGTTTCTAAGAAAACAGCTTCCCATGAGAACACCTGAAACAACAACTGCCTTCTCCTCTCTCTTCCTATCTTTTGGTGCGAGTCACAAATCAGCTCTCCTCCTCTTAGATCCTTCTCATTTATCAAGTAAGTTTTGTGTTTTGCTTTGTTTTCGTTCCTCCCTGCCAGAATAAATCTCTCTTCTGTGAGAGGCAGGTGCCAGGAAGTGCCGTAATCAGAGGAATGTGTTTCTAACTTTAGGTCTTTCAACTGCAGTGACAATTACAATGTTATTTTATTAAAATAAACACAGCCTTTTACTGGGAATGTGAATTAGCTTCTGTATCAGGAGCTACAAAGGGGAGTATCCTGGAGACTTGATGCTGTGTTGTGTAAGTAACAGAATACCAGCGCTTCAAGTCAAGTCAAGCTAGCCTTTATTGGCATAAAATACATAAATATATATATTAGAGCAAATTGGTTTTTAAAAAAAAGATAAAATGGAACGACCAGTGCTTCGTTATAGTCATCAGGATGGCCTTGCATCTACACAGCATGACTTGGATCCCAACTACATTTCCCATTAGTGGAAGGTGCTCTTGCCAATGGAATAGAACTTTCTTGCCTTTCCTTTCTCACAGCAGCCCATTGACTTTCCTGAGATGCTACTCCTGCTTCCACGGGAGAAAACAGTATTTTGGGGAGATCAGTGGTCTGCAGCAGGAATGAGGCATGATCCTGGGGTTACCAACTCCAGGTTGGAAAATTCCTGGACATTTGCGGTGTGGAGGGTGGGGGTCGAGGAGGGAAGGGATCTTGGTGGCGTATAATGCTATACAGTCCACCCTCTAAAGCGGCTATTTTCTCCATGGGCATAGATTTCTATTGTCTGGAGGGCAATTGCAATTCCAAATCTCTTGAGGTTGGCAAACCTAGGTGAAGGGGATTGTGTTCCATTGATGAAATAGCAGCATGTCATTCCTTGGTTTCATATTGCTGACACATTAGCCATAAAAAGGTTTTGGAAAGTGGGAGGAAGAGAAGAGAGACCTTGTTCCTTACTACTTCTTGTTTTGGGCTCAATCCCCCACAAAGTTCTTTAGAGCAAGGCCTATGAAAACAAATTGGATTGTATGAGAGAGTAGTTCAGGAGTAAGTAACTGTGATAAAGGAAAAGCAATTTTGAATCTTATTATACAGATTTAGTCCCATAGTGGTAAAGAACACCAAGAAAGCAATTTGGTCAATGCGTTCATTGAAATAGCAACTTTTGGCCTGACTGTTCAAATTTTAGAATTTCACCAGACTTTTTGCAGTTTGTCTTTCTCATCCTGTCCTGTGGGAGAGGTTAAAGTTGGAAAGTATCCAGTAATATTGATTCAATACCAGCAGTGTTTGCTCATCTTAGAAATGGATCCAATGTCTTAGCTATTGATAGAATCACCACTTTCCCTTACCCTATAGCTTCTAACAACTGCATGAGGGGCAGAAATTTACCCTTCCCTACAAGACTGGATTTACATGGTTTTTATGGTGGTGGTGGTGGGGTAAAATTAAAAAATGATGCCCTCTAGCTCTGGCCTTGCTTCCCTGGCATGAAGGTGTGAGGTTATTACACTATTACTATTTTTTTTGTTTATCATATTTGATTATTTGGTTTATTGATTTTACTTCAGTTATACCCCAGCTTTCTCCCTGATGGTGACCCAAAAGAGTTTACTCTGTTGTTTTTAGCTCCATTTTACCCCTGAAACAACCCTATGAATTAGGTTAGAGCAAGCATGTGCGACTGGACCAACATCACCCAACCTCTCTGCCTCAGTTCTTCCTCTTACTTTGTAATTTTCCTCATAAGAAAAATTCTCAGGCCCTGACCTGGATAGCTCAGGCAAACCTGATCTCGTCAGATTTCAGAAACTAAACAGGGTTGACTGTGGTTAATACTTGGAATACCCACTTGAGAGGATAGGGGCAGGCTCTATTAAGGCTCTTCTCTGAATATCCTCCACGTCCCCAGTATGGGTTAGTCATCAGAGGTCGATATGACTTCCAGGTGCAAACACACACACAAATATACAAAATACCAAAAAGAAAAAAAATCATTCTCAGTATAACATACCAGAGGCTCATAATGGTTTTTAGGGTGCAGTCACCTACAACAGACTAACATGTCTGCCTCTGTACAATCCCCAAAGTCAAACTAGCACTTGTGGATCTCCTGACAAAAATATGTAATCTTTCATTGAAATCTGCCTCCGTTCCTGAGGACTGGAAGGTAGCAAATGTCATCCCCATCTTTAAAAAGGGTTCCAGAGGAGATCCGGGAAATTACAGGCCAGTCACTCTGACTTCAATACCAGGAAAGTTGGTAGAATCCATTATCAAGGACAGAATGAGTAGGCACATTGATGAACACAAGTTATTGAGGAAGACAGCATGGGTTCTGTAAGGGAAGATCTTGCCTCACTAACCTGTTACAGTTCTTTGAGGGGGTGAACAAGCTTGTGGACAAAGGCGACCCAATAGATGTTGTTTACCTTGACTTCCAGAAAGCTTTTGATAAAGTTCCTCATCAAAGGCTCCTTAGTAAGCTCGAGAGTCATGGAGTAGAAGGACAGGTCCTCTTGTGGATCAAAAACTGGCTAATTAATAGGAAGCAGAGAGTGAGTATAAATGGGCAGTCTTCGCAGTGGAAGACGGTAAGCAGTGGGCTGCCGCAGGGCTCGGTACTGGGTCCGATGCTCTTTAACTTGTTCATTAATGATCTGGAGTTGGGAGTAAGCAGTGAAGTGGCCAAGTTTGCAGATGGCACTAAATTGTTCAGGGTGGTGAGAACCAGAGAGGATTGTGAGGTAATCCACAGGGATCTGTTGAGACTGGGTGAGTGGGCATCAACATGGCAGATGAGGTTCAATGTGGCCAAGTGCAAAGTAATGCACATTGGGGCCAAGAATCCCAGCTACAAATACAAATTGATGGGGTGTGAACTGGCAGAGACTGACCAAGAGAGAGATCTTGGGGTCGTGGTAGATAACTCACTGAAAATGTCAAGACAGTGTGCGATTGCAATAAAAAAGGCCAACACCATGCTGGGAATTATTAGGAAGGGAATTGAAAACAAATCAGCCAGTATCATAATGCCCCTGTATAAATTGATTGTGTGGTTTCATTTGGTGTACTGTGTGCAATTCTGGTCATTGTACCTCAAAAAGGATATTATAGCATTGGAAAAAGTGCAGAAAAGGGCAACTAGAATGATTAAAGGTTTGGAACACTTTCCCTATGAAGAAAGGTTAAAACGCTTGGGGCTCTTTAGCTTGGAGAAACGTCAACTGCGAGGTGACATGATAGAGGTTTACAAGATTATGCATGGGATGGAGAAAGTAGAGAAATAAGTCCTTTTCTCCCTTTCTCACAATACAAGAACTCATGGGCATTCAATGAAATTGCTGAGCAGTCAGGTTAAAACGGATAAAAGGAAGTACTTCTTCACCCAAAGGGGTGTGAACTGGCAGAGACTGACCAAGAGAGAGATCTTGGAATTCACAGTTCACAGTGGAATTCACTGCCACATGAGGTGGCGGCGGCTACAAGAATAGCCAGCTTCAAGAGGGGATTGGATAAAAATATGGAGCAGAGGTACATCAGTGGCTATTAGCCACAATGTGTGTGTGTGTTTGTATGTGTGTGTATTTTGGCCACTGTGTGATACAGAGTGTTGGACTGGATGGGCCATTGGCCTGATCCAACATGGCTTCTGTTATGTTCTTAGCAAGTTTCCATGGCAGTGGGGATTTGAACCTGGGTCTCTCAGATCCTAATCTGACACTCTGACCTCCTACCAATAAATGCCTTGTCAGGAAGAACAGGAGGAGACCTAGTCTGTAGACATTCGAGAGTTACAGAACTGGCAGATGGGATGCGATGGGAGTGTGAGCCTGTGCTGCTATTAATGTGCTTTCTATACTGTTTAGGATTGCATTTGGCAGGGAGATGCAACAATGGGGAAGGGAAAAAAAACCCTTGCTGCTGACTTTTGGTGTGTCATGTTAAAGCCACAGGAAAATTGCCAGAAAAAGGTGCCTCCCCTTAATGGTAGCTGCTGCTAAAAGAGACTTGAAGTCTACAGCTGGTAGTAGGATACTTTGGGGGCAAGCCTAAACACATCCACTCAGAAGTAAGGCTAATATTACTCCCAGGAAAGCGGGCATAGGACTCCAACCACTGTTGCATTTATTTATTAATCATTATGTTCATCAGCTATTCAGACTATGTTCTACAGGGGTCGGCAACTGTTCATCTTAGTTTGATTTCCAACACTGTGCCGAGGCTACAGTCTAATGTAGACTTACCTGGAAAGCAGTCCTATTGAATTCCATGGGCAAAGGTGTTTTGCCATCTTTCCAAGGTTTAAGAAACAACTGCTCATGTACCAACTACACTCATCTCAGTGGTTTTTGTTGATTGTACGCTCATATAGGTTCTTGACAGGGGGTGTTTTGTGGAAAAATAGGTGGTGGAGCTCCTTAGCATAACTCATTAGCATATGCTGTCCCCTGCATGCCAAAAGCAACCTGACACAAGAAAGGAGAGCCCTGGGCAAGCGAAGCCTGCTTAGGCTGGCTAGAGATCCAGCCAGCCTAAGCAGGCCTTGCTCTCCCGTGCTGCCCCCCCAGACAAAAGGCCAGCAAACCATCCACCACCCAAAATTACATAAGAAGTGGAGAAAGGGTGGTGCAGGCTTCTCCAGGGGTTAATGAGGCCTTCTGGGGGTGTGGCTAAGCCCCTGGTGGCTGGCTGGCTGCTTTCCTAATCCAGGGATTGTTATGCAGCTGCACATACTATTCAATGGACCAGGTAGGGGGGGAGGAAGAGGTGGAACCATTAGGAAGGTTCAGGAGCTGTGCTCCCGTGACCTCCTGCTGAATCTGAGGCCTGGTTCTTGAGATCAGCCTCTGTCTAGTTTAGGGTTGCCAAGTACCTTGAAGCCCCCGGCGGGGGACTGTCCTCAGAGGGCCACCTTGTGGTGCTTTGCCTAAAAATTAGCTGAGAAGCCAAGGACCACCACAGAGAAGCCTGTAACCAGACTAGGGCTGCCAAGCCCCTGGTCCGGGTAGGGGTTCCCCTGCTCCGGAGGTTCCCAACTCACTGACCCACATTGGGCTGGTGGGGGGAACCTCCCCTGACATTGCCGGCGTGATGACGTCACCTGGGAGTGATGTCATCATGCCGGCGACATTGCGCGGTGACTGCTCTAGGCAATTCCGGGAAAACACTATGATTTTCCTGGATGTTCTAGCCATTTGGGAGGGGGAAACTCTATGGTGCCTATTGTACCATAGAGTTTCCCCTCTGAAATGGCTATAGCATCCGGGAAAGCCAGAGAGCTTTCCCGGAATCACCTAGAGCGGTTGCTGTGTGATGTCACTGGCACGATCATGTCACTTCCGGGTGACATCATCACACCGCTGACATTAGGGGAGGTTCCCCCTGCCAGCCCAATATGGGCCGGCGGGTTGGGAACCTCTGGGATGGGGGAACCCCCGCCTGGACCGCGGGCTTAGCAGCCCTAGTCTAGTTGCAGGCTTCTCTGTGGTGGTCCTTGGCTTCTCTGTTAATTTTTAGGCAAAGCACCACTGAAGGTGGCCCTCTGTCTGGGCTATAGACTGTTTTATTCAGGCCTCAGATTCAGCAGGTGTTCACAGGAACACAGCTCCCAAACCTTTCTGAGGGTTCCCTCACTTCCTCCCCCTTACCTTGTCCATTGAATAGTAGGTGCAGCTGCATAACAATCCCTGGATTAGGAGAGCAGCCAGCCAGCCAGCCACCAGGGGCTTTGCCATGCCCTCAGCTACCCTCATTAACCCCTGGAGAAGCCCACACCACCCTTTCTCAACTTCTTATGTGATTTTGGACGGCAGGTGGCTTGCTGGCCTTTTGACTTGTGGCGGGGGGGCAGCCCAGGAGAGCCCCAGTCGAGCGAGGTCTGCTTGGGCTGGCTGGATCTCTAGCTATCCCAAACATGTCTTACTCGCCCAGGGTTCTCCTTTCTTGCATCAGGTTGTTTTTGGTTGGGGGTGGTGGTAGCATATGCTAATTCTACAAAACGACACCTGGTTTTATGTAGTCTGTGTCATATTGCATAATTGCTTAGGTCATATGTCTATTTCTTATTTGATTGTTTTGTATTAATGAACTTCTATGAGCCACCATGTGTTCCCTTCTGGCAAGAAAATGCTGGGCACAAGCCTTTAAATGGATAAGAAACTGGATTGCTTTCCCTTTCAGATCAGATGGGATAGTTAACTTTTGAGGGTCCTCATGTATGAGTCAGGTGCAATGTAGCCAGTTCAATGCCTATACCACTCACAGCACCCAGGTGTGTTTCTACCAGGAGATTCATAACACTGGCCAAACCCAGCAGCATCCTGCCTTTTCCTCAGTTGCCAGGACACAAGATGACAGGCAGGGCTCAGTCATTACAGATGTTGTTGGAAAAGCTTCTCTGTAATTATATCATTTCCCACCTGGCTACTGGATCTGTTTCAACAAGCATGCACAATGCTGCTGCCACTTCCTCCTTATGCTTATTTTATCTCTGACTTCTCTTGTACCTTTTATTGTGCTTGACAACCAAGCAGGGGAAGTTAAAATGGAAAGGGGAAGAAGCCCCACTGTGAGATGCTTTCCATTTAAATGAGACTGACAGGAAAACTCTGAAGGCAAAAGCTGGATGATGACAGATTGAGTGGTGGGTGGATTTGGGAAAGCAGCAACAGAAAACAACTCTAGAGAGATGCTGCTCTCAGTTAAGCTGGGTGTAGATGCCGCAAAACAGTTCCATGATAAGCAATTGGAAAACAGAGCAGTCCATTTAGAAATCTCATTGTTTGGAAGTTGCTATGGAGAAGCTTGGGAACAGTGTGGGTTCCCAATAAATTAGCACTCTGGACCTTGTTAGATTGCATGTATGAGTGTGTGTTGGGATGCCGAATGATACAGTTTTTGTTTAATATTCTAACCTGTTTTGACAGTTTAGTGTGACAAAGACTAGAAACCTACAAAGGGTATTTCATAATCTGCAACAGTATGAAATATGTTAAAGACTCAAATTTGGAAGAAGTCCAAGCCCTCATGATTTCTGAGCACATTTTCCCTATTGGATTGCAGTGCCTTTTGTAAATTAAAAGGCAATGAAATTACACTCCCCCATGTTTACAAAGCAGGAGTCAAGTTTACCTTTAAGACCAACCAAGTTTTATTGAGAATGTAAGCTTTTGTGTGCTCTCTAAGCACACTTGATCAGTCTCAATAAAACTTGGTTGGTCTTAAAGATGCAACTTAACTCCCCCGTGTTTATAATTATTTTTAATGTTGATTTTTTACTATGCTTGTAATTGTATTAACCTGATTTATAACTTGAAACATGTGGCATTAGATCGCATCCTAGTAGCCTGTGGAAAGGGCAACTGGATTTTCAGGTTATACCTGGTCCCCTTTTGAGAAGCTGATTGATTTAAATGTAAAAGAGCTGGGTAAGCAGAAGAAAAAGATATTGGATTGGAGTCTCAGAGCAGTCACAACCTCCTCTACCTTCCCCACCCCACCCCACACACATACACAACAGACACCCTGTGAGGTAGGTGCGGCTGAGAGAGCTTTTTACAACAGCTGCCCTTTCAAAGACAATTCTGCAAGAGCTATGGCTGACCCAAGGCCATTCCAGCAGGTGCAAGTGGAGAAGTGGGGAATCAAACCTGATTCTCCCAGATAAGAGTCCACACACTTAACCACTACACCAAACTGGCTCTCCTAAGTGGTTTGACTCCCATCTTTTGTTCATTTTCTTTAGGATGATAGGGATTTAATTAGGAGGACTGTATAGATGATTCCATATGCCTCCCACCCCCCTTTTAAAAGAAAATGGTAAACTGGGGTGTTTTGGGGGATAACTGAATGAAGCAGGATTGCTGCCTTTTCTTCTGATCTGAATTACAGGCAAATAGTTTAACTTGTGAAGTTCTTAAGTCCATGGGAAAAAACTTCACCTTGGATTTCAGCCTGAGAAAAGCTTCACCAATTTGTTCCTGTCATGCAGTTCTTAATGATATAGGGTCTGAAGAATCCTGGCTAAATGTTGTGCTAATGGAAGGCACTTCTCTGCTTCACCCCTGCCGGCCAGATCTCTCCCAATCTTACTCCCAGGAAACAGGGTATATTTGCAATGGCGTGAGGGGCAAATTGAGAGTTTGCAGAAAAAAGAAGGATGAGTGGTACAGAGGTGTTCATTTTACTGCTCTTGTAGAGCTACATTTACAATTGCCACCAACCAAGAGCGCCGCATTTACTTCTAAGACCTGTGCTTAGGGGAGACTCACATTTTACTTGTTCCTTTGGCAACAGCAGTTTGGAACCACTTGCCAGCTACAAGCCCCACAGTGAAAGCGTTTCCATGACTTTCCTGAAACATGGAGAAAGTGCCACACTGGGAACGGCTATTCAGAGGAACTACTAGTGACCAGACCCGTAGCCAGAAAATTTTAGGTTGGGGGGGCCCTGGGGTGCAAAATGATGTCACACACTTTTAAAAAAAAGATTAAAAAGGAGAGTGGCAGCAGCAGCAAGGGCAGCAAGAGCAGCAGCGGCAAGAGCAGTGGGGAGACTGGGGCAGCAAGAGCGATGGGCACAGCGGGACAGCGAGAGTGGTGGGAGGGCGGCAGTGGCGAGAACAGGGCAGTGAAAGCAGTGGGGAGGGCAGCGGCAGCCAGTGCGTGGCAGCGAGAGTGGGGCGGCAAGAGCAGTGGGGAAAGATGGGCCATACGGGTGGAAGGGGGGGTTGGGTGGAGCAGCCTGACCCCCTTTCCTCCCGTAGCTACGGGCCTGCCAGTGACATAGCAAAGAGCCACATGTGGCTTCCAAGTGACTGGGGTAGAAATTACATCCCTCCTTCATCCAGTGGAAAATTTAGTCTGGATTGAACCTGTGGGTCAGCTAGTGGAGATATTATAATATTAAGAATACCTACAAGAACCAGCCAGAGGGGTTTTTTTAGGATGCAATCCACACAATACCTTTTATTAGAACCAGTCAAATGACATACAACAAACAACATATGAGCTTTTGAATCCAGCCTGATGAAGAATTCTAGCTGCATGATGACTTCTGTGGGTCTAGCCACATTTGCCTTTGTGGGCCCCTCCCCCCATAATATAATATTCATATTAAAATTATTTTGATATAACTTTAAATCAACTTTTTTTCTGTTTTAGGTAAAATGTAATCAATTTTATAGTCCCTAAAATTTCATTTTTTTCTGATGTGAGGGGAAAAACTTAAAACATTTTGACACTAAAAGTTCTCACACACACAAACCATTATAAAGAAATTAAAACATTTTTGCAGGCCCTAGGTACTGTGCCTAATGGATAAGTTGTCCCTGGTTCTAGTGAATTCAAGGCTGACACACTGCTGTGTGACTTGTATACTTTGTATGCACCGTCAAATTGTGACTGACTTATAGCGACCTCATCAAGGGTTTTCAAGGCAAATGATAAGCATTAACTTACTTTGCAGAGTCTTCCTCGGTTGAGAGCCAGTTTGATGTAGTGGTTAAGTGCGTGGACTCTTATCTGGGGGAACCAGGTTTGATTCCTCACTCCTTCACTTGCACCTGCTGGAATTGCCTTGGGTCAGCCATAGCTTTCACAGGAGTTGCCTTGAAAGGGCAGCTGCTGTAAAAAGCTCTCTCAACCCCACCTACCTCACAGAGTGTCTGTTGTGGGGAAAGAAAGTAAAGGAGATTGTGACCACTCTCAGATTCAGAGTATAGGGCGGGATATAAATCCAATATCATCTTCTTCTTCCCCCATCCAAATACCAACCCTGCTTAGCCTCTGAGATCTGAGGAGAGCAGGCTATGCTATACCATTTAACATCCGTATATGTCATTTAGTTGGTCCTAATAAAAAGGTATTCTGTGTTCTATTTTTTATTATTATTTTACTTTGGGGACTGACAGAGCTGCCAACAACTAATTGACCCTATTTTTGTGGAAGATGGTACCACATGAATACGGCCTAGCCCACTCACATTCCCACTTTAAGGGGGCTTCTCAGAAAGGAGAACTTTCATTAGGCTTAGGGCATAGTATAGCTGCAACACACATGCTTTGCATGCAGAAAAATCAGTCTCATGACTCTCCTGTTAAAAGGACCTGATGTAGTATTTCTGCTTAAGATCCTGTACATCAGGGTTTCCCAAACTTTTCCCTCCCATGGTTATTTTTACACTTCTCCTTCGTGGCCCACTAAAATTTGGGGGTGGAGCCAGGAGATAGGAAATTATGTACAAACATGCTTAAAACTCTTGCAATATTTTGTTTAGGAAAGGTAGGAGAATAGTGGGATTTTGCAATGCAGTTTTAAAAATAAAACATAAAGAAAAAGCACAAGGATCACACAGCAGAAAACTTAAAACGCTCTCAGCCTGGGAAAACATGAAATGACGGAAGGAAGGAAGGAAGGAAGGAAGGAAGGAAGGAAGGAAGGAAGGAAGGAAGGAAGGAAGGAAGGAAGGAAGGAAGGAAGGAAGGAAGGAAGGAAGGAAGGAAGGAGAGAGAGAGAGAGAGATGGGGAAAGAATGACACACACAGAGAGAAAGACAGCCAGGAAGGAAGGAAGGAAGGAAGGAAGGAGAGAGAGAGAAAGACAGGGGGAAAGAATGAAAGAGAGAGAGAGAGAGAAAGACAGTCAGTCAAAAAGAAAGAAAGATAGCCAGACAGAAAGAAGGAAGGAGAGAGACAGGGAGAAAGAGAGAGAGAGAAAGACAGCCAGAAAGACAGAAAGAAAGGAGAGAGAGGGGGGGGGGGGGGGAGAATGACAGAGAGAGGGAGAAAGCCAGAAAGAAAGGCAACCAGAAAGAAAGACAGAAAGAAAGGAGAGAGACAGGGGGAAAGAATGACACACAGAGAGAGAGAGAAAGACAGCCAGAAAGAAAAAAAGAGAGAGAAAAAGAGAAAGACAGGAGAAAAGACTGACTGACAGAAAGAGGGGTGTGTGTGTGGAAAATAAAGCAAATAGGGTTGCCTTCCAGCTCCCTTCCGGACATTGAAATTGACCTGGGATGTGGAAGGGAGGGAGGGGGGGGGGAAGTAGGCATTTGCCTCCCCCCTCCCCGTGTCGTGCCTAATTTGCCCCCCCCCCCTCCTCCCACCCTTCCCCATCCCAGGTCAATTTCAATGTCCGGAAGGGAGCTGCTCACCCCCCCCCCCCCCAAACACCTGATCCTTGGGGAAAACTGAGCTCACTCAGCCCGGGCAGGCTAGGGGCAGCAGGAACCAGCCCCGTCCCAAAAGGGCTCCGCCGCTGCAGCCAGTAGAGCCGAGCCCCATCGCTGCTGCCCCCGCCCCGCGGGATCAGAGGGACACCGCGAGGAGGCTCCGGAAGCTTCGGTTCCTCTGATCGCACGGGTGAAGAGTGGCTCGTTGCCGCGCTGCGAGGGCAGGGGGACGCGGCAGCGGGGTGGTGGTAGTGTGTGTTGTCAGAGGGCAGGGAGTGGTGGCCTAGTTGCAAATAGGCCCCGGACCGGGACCAGTCCCCGACCCGGGGTTTGGGAACTCCTGCTGTACATCTACTGCCATTGAAAATGGACAGTGCCAAGCTAAAATGACTAATGGTCTGACTTTCTATACGAGTTCTTCTTGCAGTTAAAGGCTAATTTATGCTTCTCTAAAAGGGGTTAAAATTGCATTCTATATTTTTTGAATAGTTTATTGACAAATAATACAATCAATTTTTTTAAAAAAAATTGTCTCACCCCCCCCCCCCCCCCTACCCGTTGGTATTGGCTTTCAGCTCTTCTGGTTTTCACATCCTGTTGAGGTTGCAGTTCATATGAAATAGCACGATCATCAAAGGGAAGATCATGAATTTAAAAAAAAATGGTTTTATGACATGCCTTCAAAGTGCCTTTTTAAAAGTTCAAAGGACATTAAGAAAGGAGGGGATAAAAAAAAATCAAAGGAAGATGAGACAGAAGAAAAAAAAAATTAAGCCTCAAAGGATCTTGATGGGGTGCTGTCTGTAACACTTTCAATGCCAAAATCAAAATGTGTTCACTCGCAGAGCTTTCTGTTTGTGTAATAACTAATATATAATATTAATTCTGTATAATATATCGAAAACAACTCGCATAGGTATCAATACAGGAGGGGCAAGCAAACAACCTCCATGCTGTTTTGGCCTGTGCTCCCAAATAATCGGGGCTGGGCCCCAACCGCTTTATTCCACACATGACTAGCAGCTATGGATGTTTTTGCTATACATCTACCACTTAAAAGACTGTTTTGCTTTAGATTTCAATTCACAGTGGTATGCATTTTTTTAAATGTAATGCCTGTACAGCACTGAAGTGCAGATTGGTTTTCTTCAAAGAACTTAAAGTGATTTCTTACCTCCTTAAAAGATTTGTTAATGCAGCCTCCAATCTAAGAAGAGCCCCAGGAATTATTTTTGCTTTGTAGAATACTGCATAAACAATTTGTAGCAAA
Organism: Heteronotia binoei; assembly: GCF_032191835.1. NCBI lineage: Eukaryota > Metazoa > Chordata > Lepidosauria > Squamata > Gekkonidae > Heteronotia > Heteronotia binoei. The sequence goes on from NC_083227.1 coordinate 141,200,421, forward strand.
TTGCCAATGTGTACAACTGAGATTCTTGATTGCAATATTGCACCCAGACATATATACTCAGAGCTCAGTTTATGCACAAATGGCAGTTTATGGCCTCAGATGACGAGAGGACTTTAAAGCCAAAAATATTACATTTCAAGCTTTCAGGGCCAGCCCACCCACTAAGCAAACTAGGCATTTGCCTAGGGCGCCAGCAGGGTGGGGTGTCAAATTCAGCCCCCCCTCATGCCGTAGACAAATTGCTAGTTTGCTTCTTCCTCCGCCTGCCTGCCCCTTCCCTTCCTTCACAGCTTGCCCACCCCACCTCCTCCCCGTCACTTCATTTGTCCGCTCACCTTGCTTTGTCCCTATTGCTTCCCTCTTCATCTGCCTGCCCGCCCGCCCTGCCTCCTCCCCATTGCTTCCCTCTCTTCCCTGTTGCTTCTCCGCCTGTCACTTCTCCAACTGCCCAGCTTCCTCCCTGTCACTTCCCTCTTTGTCTGCTTCCCTCTTCATCTGCCCACCCTGCCTCCTCCCTTTGCTTCCCTCTCCTCCCTATAGCTTCTCTGCCCACCCCACCTCCTCCCCGTCACTTCCCTCTTCGTCCACCTGCCCACCTCCTCCCCATCGCTTCCCTCTCCTCCCCATTGCTCTTCGTCTGCCATGTGGGCAGTGGGGTGCAGCGCTGCAGGGCGTTGTTGTGGAGGGGGGCAGCCCTGCAAGCTTTACATAATGGGTTAAAAATACAGCAGTGTTTGGGGTCTCTTAAATGTCACACAATTTAGGGGTGCGGTCTCGTTACATGCCTTCCTTTAACTTGCTGAGATGAGCCACTTTAAATACCTTCCCTTCTGAAGCTGGGCAGTGTTGGCATGCCTCAGTGAGTGAAGGGAAGGCATTTAAACCAATCAGCTGACGTGTGGACCTGCCCTGCTGTTCAGTTTAAATGGGAAGAAGCCATTCAGCCCTCCCTTTTGCTCTTCACATTCCAGGGTGAGGGGAGAACGAAACAGAGGGGTTTGATGGCTTCTTGTCATGTAAAAGGAGCTTCAGCAACATTCATTATTTCCTGAATCCCAATATTGGCATGATATTGGGATTTGGGAAATAATTGGTACTGCCAGAGATCCCTTTACATGGCAAGAAGATTCAGGAATATCAGTATATACTGGTATTTGGGGGGTTTGGTATACCCAGATATGAAAAATACCAGCAATTTTTTGTGTGTGCATAGCACAGTTTCATCTTCTCCACACACCTTTCCCTCCACCTGACAACCTCCATACTTTCGCCCTTCTCTGCTCCATTCCCTTCCCAGTGCATTCCACAGGGTAAATGTCACAACTGAGAGGGCCCTTCCCCTGGTGACAGCTAATCAAGCCATCCTGGGGCCAGGCACCTGCAAGAGGCCCCTAGACAATGACCAAAGGGAGAGCAAGGGGTTTGTAAGAGAAACGGTGGTTCTATGGCAGAAGAGGTGGTCCTGTAGAGTCCCAGACTGTTAAGGTCTTTAATCATTAACACTAGGGATAGGCACAAACAAGGCTTTTTTTGTAGAAGGAATTCCTTTGCATATTAGGCCACACACCCCTGATGTAGCCAATCCTCCAAGAGCTTACAGTGTCTTCTGTAAACTCCAGGAGGAATGGTTACAACAGGGGTTTGTGACCTAATATACAAAAGAGTTCCTGCTACAAAAGAACAAAAACAACAACAACCCTGGGCACAAACCTTCTCATGAGCCAAAATTCAGCAGGAACTTGGGCCAGTTTGGAGCCCAGAACTAATGTTTGGGAAAGCTGCCTTCCCTGAACATTTACTGGATGTCCGTCCAGTCTGGCTGTTCACATCTGGATAAAGGCATGCTAGCCCTGTTGGGAAGACCGTCAGCCAAAGAGATAACCAGTCAAAACAACCAGTGCCAAAGTCTAATTGAAAAGAGCAGATGTCTCATCCAGGAAAACTTGGCGCTGCTCGGTCACTGCTCACTCAGTTACCTCCCCCAGAAAGGTAGGTTAGTCACTGGGCAGTAAGTAACCAGCTTCTTTTTATCTAAGGAGGGTTTCTTTATCCTCCCCAATAGCAACTCTCTGAGACCATCCCTGGAGGAATGAGGAGAACCGGCTAAGGAGAGTTTCCCTTACCCCAAGGAGGTGAGGCAATCGATCAGGACCACATGGCGAACTCTATTGAAGGCTGCTGATAGATCCAGAAAGATCAACAGGGCTAGCATGCCTTTATCCAGATGTAAACAGATCGTCAACCAAAGAGATAACCAGCCAAAACAACCAGTGCTAAAGCCTAATTGAAAAGAGCAGATGTCTCATCCAGGAAAACTTGGAACTGCTCGGTCACTGCTCACACAGTTATCTCCCCCAGAAAGGTAGGTTAGACATTGGGCAGTAAGTGGCCAGCTTCTTTTTATCTAAGGAGGGTTTCTTTATCAAGTTTCTAACAATTGTCTTCTGAAGGAAGCTGGGGAAATAGCCATGTGAGAGACAGATTAATAATCGGTCTCAAAGGGCCATGTACCACTTCATGGCATGATTTTACCACTTTATAATCCTTCAATTGGGCTCTATAGCATGTTCTCACAGCTTCATCCCATGTTTGTCACCAATTCTGCTCTAGCCATTTAAGCAACCTCTTAAAATCTCTTAGACTATACCAAGGAGCCACAGTGATATGAGGATGCAGATGGCATTGGAGAGCAATCCAATCAATAACTTACTGAAGACCTCTTTTTCAAATCTCATTCAGCTCATCAAAGGAACTGCTGGGAGGTCCAGATAAATCCTGCAGAGAATTTTGGAAAGTGTCAGGATCCATTAATCTCTGTGAGTGAACATGAATATGATCATTGTCCTTGCAGAGGAGAATGGCCATCCCCAAATCAACCCTTACGAGGAAGTGGTCTGATGATGGCACTGATTCACAAACTATTCTGATCAAGCCCTGCACAAACGATCAAATCTCATGTGTGGCCTGCTTCATGTGTGGGGGTTGATACAACCTAGGAGACTCCCAGTGTTGCCATGACAGCCCTGAAGCCTGAAGCTGCACCAAGTAAGGAAGTCTCTGCATAGATGTTAAAGTCCTCCAAGACAAACAGTCTAGGGAAATGCAGTGTCCACTCAGCTACTGCCTCTGATAGCCTCAGGAGGGAGTCAGCTGGTAAGCTGGGTGAACGGGACATGAGCAGGATTCCTACCCTCTCCCTAAGCCAAGCCAACACATTCAAGACCAGTGATTTTTGGCTAAGGGATGCTCTTGAACGAAAAACAATCTTGCATGAGGATTGCCACTCTGCCCCCCTATCCCTCAGTTTGATGTTGATAGAGGATTGAGTATCCAGGAGGAGTAAACTGGGTGAGGGGAAATACCTCGTCCTCACCCACCCAGGTCTTGGTCAAGCATGCCAGCTCAAAGCATACCTCCAGGATAGTCTCCTGGAGCATTGTGGTCTTATTTCTTACTGACCTGGCATTACACAGCATCAAGGTCAAAGAGAAAGGAATTAACTGGGCCTGCACACTGTCATTCCTTGGGATAGGATGGAGATCAGAAAGGGTCTGAGCCTTTATGTACTGTATCTTCTCACCCTTCATGAAACAAATCTCCTGCCCCCACTGTACCATCTTACAGGAATAGCCCAGCTAGCATAACGCAACTTGGGCAGCAAGGAGACACTCTCGCACAGCTGTTTGTTCCTGCACTCAAGGTTAGAAGACAACTAATGTAATTGTCAATTGAACCTTTCTATTATATCCAAATCCCCTGCTAAGTCTACAAGAATAATCAGTTTTTGATTTTGGCATCTTGAGCTCAGTGGGGTCCACAGAGCTTGCTCTCAGCAGCCCCCCCCCCGAACTGGGTGGTAGGAGGGGTGCCACAGCTATGGCATCTCAAGGGAGACCCTGGTGGGGTCTTCTGACAGCAAGGGACTTTACAGGAGCCAGGGAAACAGCGGCGGCTGGTCCCTGTTGACATATGGACATATGAAGCTGCCTTATACTGAATCAGACCCTTAGTCCATCAAAGTTGGTGGCTCAGTGGTAGAGCATCTGCTTGGTAAGCAGAAGGTCCCAGGTTCAATCCCCAGCATCTCCAACTAAAAAGGGTCCAGGCAAGTAGATGTGAAGAACCTCAGCTTGAGACCCTGGAGAGCAATTGCCAGTCTGAGTAGACAATACTGACTTCGCTGGACTGAGGGTCTGATTCAGTATAAGGCAGCTTCATATGTTCATACGTATGTTCATATTTTTGTCAGGAGATCCACAAGTTCACCTTTGAGTTCTTTCAGAACTCTTGGATGTATGCCATCTGGGCCTGGTAACCTATCAGTTTTTAAATTGTCTATGAGTTGTAGGACCTCTTCTCTTGTCACCTCATCTGACTCAGGTCTTTCAACACCCTTCCCAAAATCAGTGGTTCTGGAGTGGGCAAACACTTATCTTTCACAGTGAAGACAGTGGCAAAAAATGCATTCAGCTTCTCAGCCATTTCCCTGTTGTCCTTCAGTAATCCTTTTACCCCTTGGTCATCCAAGAGCCCCACAGCCTCCCTGGCTGGTTTCCTTCTTCTAAAGTATTTGAAGAAATTTTTATTGTTGGTCTTTATGTTTTCTGCAATATGCTCCTTACAGTCCCTTTTACCTGCCTGATCACAGACTTGCATTTTATTTGCCACAGTCTGTGTTCCCTTTTATTAACCTCACTTGGACTAGCTTTCCACTGCTTAAAGAAATTATTCTTACCTTTTACAGCTTCCATTACTTTATTACTTTGTTTGTTAATCATGCAGGTCTTTTTCTATACCTATTTGTGCCTTTCCTGACTTCTTGTATATATTTTATCTGACTTTCTAGAATTGTAGTTTTAAATAGTCTCCAAGTTTCCCCAAGGGTTTTGACATTATTTATCTTTCCTTTCAGTTTCCTCTTCACATGCCTCCTTATCCCAGAGAAGTTACCCCTTTTAAAGTTAAGAGTGGTTGTGTTGGTCTTTTGGGGCAACTCCCTATTTATACAAATGGTGAAATCAACAGCATTATGGTCACTGCTGCCAAGTGGTGCGGTCACTTTTACATCTCTTACCAGGTGTTGGGCATTACTTAGGACCAGGTCCAGGATTGCCTCTCCCCTGGTAGGTTCTGTGACCATCTGTTCCATAGCACAGTCATTGAGTGTGTCTAGAAACTCAGTCTCTTTCTCCCAATCCGAACACATATTGTCCCAATCAATGTATGGGTAGTTAAAATCACCTTTTATGACACATTTTTTACATCTAGCCACTATCTTTAATTCTTTCATCATTTTATAATCATACTTATCTTTTGATCTGGTGGGCGGTAACAAACTTCCAGAGTTAAGCTTCCTTTTGGGCACACTATTTCAACCCAAAGCATTTCTAGAAGCGAATCTATTTTACATTCTCAATCTTACCAGACTGTACACCCTTTCTGGCATACAGAGACACCCCACCTCCAACCCTTTCCTCCCTATCCTTCTGATATAATTTATATCCAGGAATCACCATGTCCCACTGATTATCCTCATTCCACCAAGTTTCTGAATTACTCACAATGTCTATATTTCCCCACAACATGAAGCATTCCAACTCCTCAATTTAACTTCAAACACTTCTAGCATTTGTATATAAACATCTATAATTTCCCAGGCAAGTTAGGCCCACAACCTTCCTCCTGCTGCCTCGAGTCTTTGCCAGGCAGTCTATACTGTTTGTCACTGTCTCAGTGGACAACTCTAATCCATTGCCCAGTAGAAAAGTAACAGCTAACCCTTCATCTCTTTGACATGAGATATCCTGAACCAGAGATATTTCATCTGTTCGCTTTCCCCCAAGATTCAGTTTAAAAACTGCTCTGCCACCTTTTTTATTTTAAGCACCAACAGCCTGGTTCCTTCTGGGGACAAGTGGAGACTGTCTCTTTTGTACAGCTCCCACTTGTTCCAAGAAGCATCCCAGTGCCTAACAAATTTGAACCCTTCCTCCCTACACTATTGTCTCATCCATGCATTGAAGAAGAAGAAGATGATATTGGATTTATATCCCGCCCTCCGCTCTGAATCTGAGTGTCTCAAAGCAGCTCACAATATCCTTTATCTTCCTCCCCCATAACAGACACCCTGTGAGGTGGGTGGGGCTGAGAGGACTCTCATAACAGCTGGCCTTTCAAGGACAACCTCTGCCAAAGCTATGGCTGACCCAAGGCCATTCCAGCAGCTGCCAGTGGAGGACTGGGGAATCAAACCTGGTTCTCTCAGATACGAATCCACACATTTAACCACTACACCAAACTGGCTCTCCTAATTTGTGCTTATCTCTCCTGCCCTGCATGTGGAACAGATAGCACTTCTGCGGAGGCTACCTTGGAAGTCCTGGCCTTGAGTCTCCTGCCTAGCAGCCTAAATTTTTCTTCCAGGACCTCAGAACTGCATTTCCCCACATTGTTGGTGCTGACATGTACCATAACCACTGGCTCCTCCCCAGCACTGTCTATCAGCCTATCTACAACATGTGTAATGTCTTCTACCTTTGCACCAAGCAGGCAAATCACCATATGGTCAGTACGTGGTTTTGCCACCTACTAGTCTAAGGTTCGAATCACCAGATACCAAGACCCCCCCCCCCTCCCTGCCCAGGGATGGTTCCTTGGTGCAAAAGGATACCCGTTCACCAACTGAAGAAGAGGTCCCTTCTGAGGGCACATTTCCCTTATCCTCAGCATGGTGCCCTGTTCCCTCTCGACCCTCATGCTCCCTGGCAGCAGTGGAGCTGCCATTTTTAGAGTGGGACACATCTAACAAGTCCCTGAGAGTCTTCTCCAAGTGCCTGACTGTCTCTGTTTCTCCAGGCCAGCCACCTTGGCCTCAAGGGTGCGAATTCCTTCCCTGAGAACCAGGGGCTCCTTGCACCGAGCACGCACCCAAAACTTCTATCCAGTCAGCAGATAGCCATATATGTGACACTGAGTGCAAACCACTGGAAAACCCCCAAACCCCTGCTGGCATTTTGCCTTCATAATTGCTTTTTCAATAAACAATCCCCCCTTTAATACCTTTTGTGTTTTTGTGGCTCTCCTTGTGGAAAGTCTACTTACCTTATTGGGAAAACAAGGAGACTAGAGGCCTCACTTCATGGTCCTTCCTGGGCTTCTTATAGAGCCCCCAGGCCAAGAGCCACAGGCCAAGAGGCTTTTGGCTCTCACCCTTCAGCTTGCACCTCTGGCGAGGTGCAGCCTTAGAAATGCAAAGAGGGTGGGGCCAGCAGTCAGCCCCAGGCAACACAGACACTTATTTTTATTTATTTATTTATGTTATATTTATATCCTGTCCATTCCATACATACTCATGGTGGCTAACAGCATAAAATAGACAATAAACAGAACAATATTAAAACAATAAAACAATCAGATAATAACAATGGTGCTACTTCAGGCAGATCATATAATATTTTCTTTTTCACGCGCACAGATCCTAGGCAGTTAGTAATGAAACACTATGGATCCAGATGTGGTGGCAGCCCTCTTCCATTAGATGTTATATGCCATCCGAAACAGTTCAGTCTTGCAGGCCCTGCGGAACTGCGATAAATTCTGCAGGGCCCTGATGGCTTCTGGAAGGGTGTTCCAAAGTATTGGGGCTACAACCAAGAAGGCTCTTGCTCTGGTGGAGTTGAGCCTAGTCTCCTTTAACCCAGGGAAAGCCAAAAGATTTTGAGAACTTGATCGCAGTGTTCTCTGGGGAACATGTGGGGCAAGGCAGTCCCACAGATAGGTAGGTCTTAGGCCATATAGGGCTTTGAAGGTTAATACCAGGACCTTGAAACAGATTCGGTACGCAACAGGCAGCCAGTACAGCACAGGCTGAATGTGCTCCTGACGAGGAAGCCCCATTAGTAGCCTGGCTGCAGCATTCTGCACCAGCTGCAGCTTCTGAGTCTGAGTCAAGGGCAGCCCCATGTAGAGAGCGTTACAGTAATCGATTCTTGAGGTGACCGAGGCATGGATCACCATGGCTAAGTCGCTGCGCTCAAGGTAGGGGACCAACTGCTGTGTTCGCCGAAGATGAAAAAAAGCAGCTGTGGCAGTGGCTGCAACTTGGGCCTGCATAGTTAAGGAGGACCAGGAGCACTCACAAGCTCTTAACCGTTGACGCTGGCATCAATGGTGCCCCATCAAAGGCTGGTAGAGGAATCACTCTTCCTGGGCTGCTGCAACTTAGACAGAGAACCTCCGTCTTTGTTTGATTCAGTTTTAGCCGACTCAGCCTGAGCCATGGTACCATGGCTTGCAGCATCAGGTCCAAATTCTCCAGGGTGCAGGTGGACTGGCCACCCATCAACAGATACAGCTAATTCCCCCCAGCAGTTAAGAAAGGCAGTTAAGAAAAGGCAAACACTCGCCATTTCAGCAACACACCTTTCCTGCTCTCTCCCAGAGCTCAACTGACTGTGCTCTGCCTCTTGCGAAGTGAAGTGCAGTCTTGATGTGGGTTGGAGAAGTGATACACTATATTCTGTGTTGAAGGCCGTGTTGCTCCCAATTCAAAATCCTCAGTGCAATAGTTGAGTATTGCCTCATTTCCCTCACCTTCATTTGAGGCAGGGCTTTTCTTTGCACCGTAAGGCAACAGAATGCAATTCCGGCTGGGAGGCCTTGCGTTCCGGCTAGGTTCCACCCTCCCCAATGAGCAGCTCAGACCTCCAGAAAACCAATACTTAACTTTCAACTTCTGGAGGCATGACTGTATATGGGTAACTGGCTGGTGTGAAGCCCAGGCTTTTTTTTTTTGAAAGGCGGGGCTTGTTCAACCTTGAGTAACCACGAGGTTGCAGCAGCCCCGCCATTGCTGATCCCTGTTTACACCCGTGGTCAGTGTTTGCTGCCTCCTCTTTTGCCATAGAGCTATCCCCAGGTTGCTCCGAGTTACTGTAAGTGCAGGGTTGGGATGGGGTGGGGGAGGAGTGTTGTATTTTGCAGCCAGCAGCCACTTGAGGGAGCAGGGAATTGGGGGCTCAGGGAAGTGTGGGGGGAAGTCAGTCTGCTGGCGGCACCTGAGATTCCCACACTTCTTGGTGGTGGCCACCCAGAGCCTATCTGCCTTCCTGGCCTACCTTGAAGGAGGAGGAAATCAGCAGCTGGGGGGGGGGAGTTTGCCAGTGGCACCGAAGTCTTTCCATTCTACCACCAAGGCCAGCCCTACCACTAGGCAAACAAAGCAATTGCCTATAGTGCTGACCTTCAGAGGGCTCCGAATAGGGCGCTCCCCAGGTGACTCGGTGAGAGTCCCCCCAACCCACTCCTCTTGGGGCCTCCGGAGAGGCAGGGAGACGGGGGTACTTTCTCCCTGCCTTTGCAATGCTAGGTGCAAAAGCAGGGAGACAATCTCTCCCTTCCCCATACCTCTTAGGGTCTCCCATGGGATCATAGGATAGAATGGAGGGATCATGCCATCTCTGAGGCACGACCCCAGAGAAGGGGTTTACAATTTAAATCCCCCTCTCTACTGTCTTATTGCAGTGGCAGCCAATCCCTCCATTCGCCTATGAGCCCATAGACTAGAATGGACTCCATTCTATCTTATGGGCCCGTTGGATAGAATGGAGGGTTTGAGTCACCACTGCAGCTTGATGCTAGCGAAGGGGTTTTAAACTTTAAACACCTTCACTGGGGTCAGGATGCAGAGGCGGAAGTATCTTTCCAGTCTATCCTATGAGCCCATAGGATAGAATGGAAAGATCTGGCTGCAGCAATTGGGGGGGGGGGGCGTGCAGGTAGTCAACCCTGTCTTAGGGTATCAAATGGTCTAGGACCAGCCCTGTCTCCTGCGCTTGTAGTGGTCACCCAGAGGCTGTTTGCCTTCCTGCCTGGCCTCCACCCTTCTCCAGTGGCACCCCTGGCCAGAAGAGGCTGCAGGGTTGCAGCCAGAGGAAGAAGGGTGGGAGATCTTCAAGGAGAGTGGGGAATTGGTGGGATCCATGGCCCAAACAGGCTGTTGGATTGTAGCTGGAGGAGGAAGGATGGGAGACCAGCAAGGCCATTGAGGACAGCAGAGAATCAGCAGCTCAGGATGGGAGAGGGGAAAGAGGAACTTTACCCACAGCACCCAAGAGATGCCCTGCTTTGCCATGCTCATTCGTGGCCACCACGTGGAGCCTGCACTGCCTGTGGCTTGAAGAAGCCATATTTCAGTTGGTGGGTTGCTGGGGGGAGGCAGGAAGAGCCCACTTACTGATGGCAATGTAGTCCCATCCCCCCCCATCAGGCTAACAACAGTTTGGGGTGTTAATGGAACTTTGAAACTAGCATTAAAAAAATTGCTTTGAAAAAGCCTCCCCCCCCCCCCCAGCCCCATCAAGCTAACAACAGTGTGGGGAGTTTATTTATATTTTGCATTTAAAAGTTCCTTCTATCCAATACTCCCTCTAAGCTATGGAGTCTTGGGAGCCGAAATTCTATTTTGTGAGCTACTAGTATTAAAGTTGTGAGCTACTATTAGCTTGCTCTGGGGCCATTTTTCCTGAGCTAAGACAAAAATGTGTGAGCCAGACTCAGATGGCATCGGATGGTTGGTCTGACATTCCCCATGATTGTGGAGAGGCTGGAAGTGGACTGATGTGCAGATTTCTGTCTCCACCTGATGGGGAGGGCCCACCAAGTCCTTTTAGGTTGGAAACTTCTGTGAACTGCAACTATGAATTTAAAAAGTTGAAGCTGAATATGCTTGGTAAGATGGAGGAAAAATCCAAGCACAAAGGCAACAGGCTTTAACCAGAATACAAATGGAAAATGTGCAGTTGTTTTATTTTGTTGGTATTGCCCAGCTGTCAGGGCTTATTGATTCAAGGATGCTACCTAGTGCCAGCTGCCAACCCTTGCCCAACTTTTTGTGGTAGCTGCTGGGAACAGACACCAAGGTAACTAGTAGCTAATGCAGCAATTGGATTAGCATCATTAGCAAATGATTAGCACTGTATGAAAATGGACAATTGTGTTGGAAATTGCTTTAAGCTAGGGTGTGTGTGGTGTTTGTCTGCTGGAGTGACTGTAGTGTCTTTGTGCTCTCTCTCGCTAGAACTTCCAGCATCAATCACCAGAAGCTCTGTGAGGTGGGTGTGGCTTGATGACATCACTTCCCGTGATGTCAGGGGTGTGTGGCCTAATATACTAATCAGCTCCTGTCATCAGGGTGTGGCCTACTATGCAAATAATAGTGACATCAGAGGTGTGGCCTGGTATGCAAATGATGGTGATGTCAGAGGTGTGGCCTCATATGCTAATGAGTTCCTGCTGGGCTTTTTCTACAAAAAAAGCCCTGATTAGAGGGATAGGTATAAATATATTCATTGGATAGGGAGACCATACTGTCTGCAGAAAGTGCATCTGGACAACTGAATAAATCAGAGGAAAGCTGGGCTAGAATTGGCTTTACCAAAGCTACCTCAGCATCCACCATTTGGGAAAAGGAGATCTGAGGCATTACTGAGCAATCCTTCTTAATTACCCAAAGTCCAGACTTCAGTTGATCCAAACTATCAGTGATTGCTGTCTGCTCTGAAGCTGAGAGACCAGCTTAAAAACTTATTAAGTCCTTCTCAAGAGTATCATTAAAAGGAGAGCTCTTTATTTTGTTTTCAGCATTGGTCTCCAGGCAAACAGAAAGGGTCATCCAGACTAATTAGCTCATGGTGTGAAGTGCTACCTGGTCCTCCCTTCAGGTGCTTATCTTTGGTTGTAAGACTGAAGAGGTATGGAGTTTTCTGGTTAAAAAGAGGAGATTGTCTTGTGTTCATAAAAACCAGGGATGGGAAAATTCCCTTTGTTTTAATTCCATATAAATCTAAGGTAAATAAAATAAAATAAGCTGCCCTGCTTGCGGAGTGGGCAGCATATAAATCTAAGGTAAATAAATTTGAATTTAGGAAGTCTTTCTGTCGGATTAATAATGAAGGAATAGCTGAGAAGTCAAATGTTAATGATGCTCTATGAGCCTGGTAAGAGCGATTAAGGAGCTCAACTGATTCCGTTTTATTTGTTTCAGCCCAGTTTTCCAGCCTGTCAAGATCATCCTGTATCCTGACTCTGTCTTCTACCGTGTTTGCCAACTCTCCCAATTCCCTCTATTTCTTCAACCAAATAATTTATAAATATATTAAACAAGACAGGTTCCAGCACATATCCCTGCAACACTCCACTCGTCACTCCTCTCCAAGAGGATGGGGAACCATCAACAAGCACTCTTGGGGTGGTGCAATCTGTCAACCAGTTCTGTAATTTCCAACACCAATCACTGGTCAGTTACTCAAAAAGGCACTCAGAGAACCAGCAGTGCCTTTTTGAGTAACTGACCAGCGATTGGTGTTGGAAATTATATAGCACTCATTCCAGGTTTAATCCTTATCAGACTGCAGCTAGCCAGCCGCTTAAAAAGAACTGTTGCCTTGTGGAATTGACACATACACATAATGAAATGAGCTGTGGTTCCAGAAAAACTAGCTTTTGTTGAACAAAGAGAATCGCCATCCAAACACGCCTATTTTTACCAGAATTGTGTTACAAATTGCATTTTCTGGATAAAGAACTCTGGCACCTTTGTAATTAATTGTGTGCAAAATATCATTCCTGTATCAGTGGACCTTGTAGGTATTGATTGTCGTTTATTATATGTTCATATGTCTATATGAATTTTTTGAATAGCTTATACAGCTATTTTTTGTATGTTCATAAAGAAGTTATTGTAAACTGTTTATCTTTATGATATGAAAATAACAATTATGCTATGAAGTTTATGGTGATACTCCTGAGTAATAGTAATTAGTGATACAACTTTAACCATCCAAACACGGTTGTCCCTTAATCTCCCACCTGAGAATTGGCAACCCTACCACAGCAGGATTTGTTGACTGGGTGGGCCAGGGGGCCAACCGATTTGGTGGCCCTGGGCTCTCGGCACTGTAAGCTGCCTTGAGCTCCACAAGCTAACCCCCCCACACACACACACACATACCTTTGCTCTGCACACTGTGTTAGGAAAGGGGAGAGAAAAAAGCAAAAGGACAAGCAGCAATGCTACTGCAGAGTGGCAGTGAGCAAAGGGGACAGATTGGGGGCCATACAGTTGGAAGGGGGGGGGTTTTTGAAAGGATGGGCCTGGTTCCCCTGGGCCCCACTGTAGCTACAGGCCTGCTGTCAGTCTGCTTAAATAAAACAAAACTTGTTTAAATCGCTACCTGTATCTACTGTGCCATTTTCTGAAAGGTAAATTTTGATGCCTGAAGCAATGACAGAATGATCATTCCAAGGGAGTGCTTAGTAGAATGGTTACCTGTGTCACACCCATGCTGGCTTTTAGTAATTACAGCCATCTTTTCTAAGTGTTCAAGGACAGACTGTTTGATTATTTGTTCTACAACTTTTCCAGGTGTAGATGTCAAGTTAATGGGTGAGTAGTTACCCGAATCCTCCTTTTCCCCTTTCTTGAAGATAGAGACTACATTTGCCCCCCCCCCCCTTGAAGATGGAGACTACATTTGCCCCTTCCAATCTTCCAGCATCTCACCTGTTCTCCAACAATTCTCAAAAACAATGGCTAGACACTCAGAAATCACATCTGGGTATATGGGTAAGCTGGAAAGCCATTGCACCAACTTCCCTTCCCTTTGGCCTGTTCCCAGCCCAGAATGGGAAAAGACCTTTAAAATGTCAAGTGGCAGTTTGCTGCTTTTCAACCTCCCAGGAGAAAATGTATTTTGTCACAGAGTGGATGCTGTTGAACATTAATATGCAATCAGGCCTAGGTGAGACATGTAAGGCAGGTGGGTATTATGGTTTTTGCTAGACCTGGCCAAAATTAGTTCCTCTCAAAGGCCAAGGAAGGGCCCTGCCATCTCTCTTTGCCTTTACTGACAAAATTGAAGCCTAGAATGCTGTAGTTGCCTAGCACAATCACTGAAGGCTCCCATTTCTTAAACTTACACGTGCTCCTTTTATCATTTGGTTTTTTAAAAAAACTGCAAAAATGCTCCCCCCTCCCCACAATACTTCTGCAAACCTGGGGTGGTTTTAGGGTTTGTTGAAATATCTGTCTTGTACATTCACAGCTCTGGTCTCCAGATTTGACTGACTTGCCTATTAGAATATGCAAATGGGGACCCACAAGAAACTTGTGGGGGAGGTGCATCCCTTCCCGCATTTGCTTCCTTCCCCCTCGCCTCTTCTCTAAAAATCTTCCTTCTCTTTACCACCTCCACCAGTTCTGTCAGTATTCCCCACTTCTCTTTCTACCCTTTCCTTCTCTGCCAATCTTTCCACCTCTCAATTTCTCCCCCTGCCCTTATCTGTCAACCTATCCCTCTTGCCCCCCCCGTTTTTCTGTCAATCTTCCCTTCTCTGCCAACCTACCCACTTGTTATTTCTCCTCCTCCCCTTCTCTGACATTCTCTTTCTTCTCCCTCCCTTTTTCTGACAACATACTCACTCTATTCTGTCCCAACCCCTTCTCCATCAATCTCCCACTCCCCTTCTCCGTCATCCTTCCTCCTCCTTATTTCCCCTCTTCTCTGACAACCCACCCTCTTTCTTTCCCTCTCTCCTAGTTATATGGAGATCCCCCAGTTTGGAGGCCCTCCCCCCACTTCAGGGTCATCAGAAAGCGGGGGGAGGGGGAGGGAAATGTCTGCTGGGCATGCCATTATTCCTATAGGAAATAATGGAGAATTGACCTGCCAGTATCTGGGGCTCCGGGGTGGTTGTTTTTTTGAGATAGAGGCACTAAATTTTCAGAATATCATCAAATGCCTCTCCTCAAACTACCCTCCAAGTTTCAAAAAGATTGAATCAGGGGGTCCAATTCTATGAGCCCCTATCTTTCATTTTTTCCAACGGAGGGAGGCATTTAAAAGGTGTATGTTCCTTTAAATGTGATGGCCAGAACTCCCGTTGGAGTTCAATTATGCTTGTCACAAGCTTGCTCCTGGCTCCACCCCCAAATCCCCCAGATATTTCTTGAACTGGACCTGGCAACCCTACCTAGTTATCAGTATTCTTTCCATCTCTCCTTCTCCCTGCTCCTTACTTTACGTTACCAACTGTGGTGTCTGAAAGGTACTCTGCCTGGAGTAGCTCCCCTGTTGCCAAGCTAGGTGAGGCTGCAGGCAACTGAGAGCAGCGTCTGGGAGCTGCTGTAGGCCCAGACTGCTAATGGGCTCACAGCAGCTCCTGGATGCCAATGCTACCATGGCCAGGCCTGGAGTGGCTTGCAGCATCCATTGCTGCTGCCAGGCCCAGAATGGCCTCCTGGGCCCTGCAGCCACCAGCTCTGAAGAAAGTGTGTTGTTTGCATGTGTGCACACAACACTTTAAAAGGGGCGGGGGGGAGCGGATTTCAGCCACCAATGCTTTTTTAAAAATTTCAGATTTGTTTGTAAAACTGTGGGGGGAGGGGATTCCTCCCAAGTTTGCAAGAAAGTCTGTTTTAGGCCCGTAACCATGATTTTTTTTTTTCTGGGGGGGTGGGGTGCCAGTGTGCAGGACACCAAATAAATTAAAGTAAAAATTGAAACAACCAACACAGTTCAAGCTCTTTGTCCTGCATCTGCGTCAGCTCTGATGCTCCTACCCTGGCAGGCGTTGGCCGTTCCAATCTCTGCCACTGCTTCCAAGTCTTGCAGCCAGTTGCAGCCCTGCCACTAGACAAATTAAACATTTGCCTAGGGTGCTGGGCTGATTGTTTGTGCTGAATTGAGTCCTCCCCCTGTGCCATAGACAAATGCCCGCACCACCCGCCACCCTCCTTCACAGCACCTGCACCAAACCGTGACCACACCCTTCTCCCCGCCCCCCATGGGCTGCAGGAAAAACCGGAGGAGGATGGGGAAGGCGCCTGGCCTCTGCTGTGCTCTCTGAGCGCTGAAGAGAGGCTGTGCACCAGTCGGCCGGTGTCACTCTGCTTCCCTTCCAGAACCAGCTCAGAGAGCACCGCAGAAGCCATGCACCAGCCGGGCACCCTCCTCATCTTCCTCCAGCTTTTTCCATGGCCCATGAGAGGGTGGAAAGGTGTGGGTGGCAGGCAGGTGCCACAGAGGAAGGCGGTGCATGGTGCAGGGGGGTGGCGTGGGGGCTTTACTTAGAGTGCCATGCACCCTAGGGGCCCTCTGCTCTCAGCGCTGCTTTGTAGCCAAACTGGCTGCTAGAATGCAGCAGAAAAAGCTTACCTACTCTTCTGATAGGCAGTTGCTATAGCTTCTCTGGCTCTTCCTGCTGCATCCTGCTTCCCAGCAAGACCACACACTTCCTTTCCCTCCGTCACCACCTCCTCTTGTGGACTGGTGAGTGAGGAGGTGGAGGGGAGCCATGGCGAAGGAGAAGTCATGGTTTAAACACAGTATTTAGAAATTAGGGGGAATGGGGTAGGGGCGCCCCTAATTCAAAAGGCACCACTACCCTCTGTGCCCCACCGCTGGTTATGGCCCTGATCTGTTTAGTGTCAGTGTAACATCAATCCATGAATTTACCTATCTGCAGATGGGAGCCACACTTGCGAAATAAGATATATAGCTGCTGCTGATGTTCAAACTTTTGGACTTTGAGTTCTACATCTGAGTTTCTACTCCCTGAAAAATCTTTTTGGTTTTTTCCCCCCTTTGAATCTGATAATAATGCCTTTCCTTCCTTTATATGAGATACTTGTTATCAGATTCCATAGATGTGGTCTGTAACGTATTTGGATAAAGTCTTTTGGCAGAATAATCCAGTGTTCCAAATGTGCTTATAGCATTAAACAAATCAAACCAATATATTAAGGCCAGGGAGCCCTTTTCCTTGCAAGTAAAGGATGTAGTTTCCCCAACAGAGGATATATCACCTACTTAAAGTAATAATACCTGGCTTGCTCAGAATGTTGGTCAGGGTTTTACCATTCATTTCTTGTGTGGAAATCACTTGGCTGTCAAATTACCAATAAATGCAAGAGAATAAAATGTTCTGGCCTCTTTCTAACTCAGCAGTTTCCACTAATGCGTTTTCAATAAAATATTTTCTAATTATAGGAAATTATTTTTGCAAACACAAGGCATTTTTGTATGTATCCCATAGTGGAGATGGGGTGGAATATTGTCTTGTGGGACAAAAATCCTAATAAACTACAAATACATATTGACAATGGTGAAAGTGGGCCAAAAAGCTGTTTAAAATGGAAATTGTTTACAACAGATTTCTTTAAATGAAAATCAGTACTCATGCTTCATGTCTAATTGAAGTTTCTAAAGCAGCAGATCTGTCTGCCCAACCAACAATGTTACAATATGAAATGCATTTTTTGAATACTGTAAGAATACCACTAACTTATATCTGTTAAAAGTAATTAAAATAATGTGTTTGGTTTTAAACTCCCCAAAGGTGGAAGATGAAGTTTTAATGTTATCTTATTCTATTTATATTGGGTTGGATCTTATGGCTGAATACAGATGGGCTGACACAGGGACATCCCCGCAGGAGGACTGAAGAAGAAAATTTGTATCCCACCCTTCACTCTG